>NC_086455.1:143948929-144108929 GCF_028390025.1 Pseudophryne corroboree | reverse complement strand
ATTTTGCACCAGCTGTAGAAGCAAGTACAGGTCGTCCTGGCTCTGAGAGTCTACCAATGTGTGCTGGATCTCTTTCAGCGAGCACAGCAAGTCTTCCACTTCTGCCAGGGAAAAAATATAAAGAAGAAAAAATACTTAGCTACAGTATATAATGTTACGTTCACATTCTACTTTGCAAGACGACAAAAGAAAGAACATTTTGCTACAGTAAGTATGAAAAGATAAATGACTAATTCTCTATGAACGCTGACAGTGGACAGTGGCTGCATATTATAATGAAGTCCACTCATTAATACACAATTCTACGAGACAGAGCTTGGACAAACAAAGGAAACAAGGAAAATTGCTACAAATAATACATTTTGTGTGTCTCCTTATAGAGTAATGCCAGGCAACGCATTATGCCATAGATAAACACACCCTCAATAAAATCGTCAAACTAGTAAGCGTCAGGGTAACATTACAGATACAGCGCATGGAAAGTGTATTATTATTTAATAAACACTGTTATGAGAATGGTGCATTTTTTTAATTTATTTTTTTACATAAAATAAAACCTGTAAATAAATAATGATGACTGCAGTTTCTTTAACATCTGGAGACCATATACTGATATTCCAATTACCTATACAACCACATTCCTCTGCTACAGACTGCTCATATGTTAAACAGAACCCTGAATACTAGTTATATGCAGGAGAGTTCCCCGTTTACAAAGACCGGATACCCAGAAAGTTGACGCTTGAAAGGATTTAATTTAATGTTAAGAGTCACACACTCACTTTTAGCTGGAAGCGGACAGAAAAAAAAGCAGGTCTGATGAAGCGTAGTTGGCTGACGGTTTTATGAACACATAAAACTGCAGCACAGTCCCTCCCTATTGCCACCAGCTGTCACTTAACACACACACAGCTGTATAACAACACAACTCGTGTGATATACAGGGACAGGTCAGCTGTGGAAACCGAAAGCGGCGATGTCGAGAAGCCGACGTAACATTAAAATAAACAAAAAGCCAACCAGCAATAAATAGTACAATGCTGCTTTCACTGTTACACATACAGTAGGAGCCAGCTGCCCATAACAAATGGGTGACCTGTTAATTGTGGTATAAATAGATACAACGTGACACTGTTGCCAATGCACATCCTATTGTCTTTGCATGCAGCATATAAAATACTGAAGGGAGAGCACACTGCTGTTATACACTGATAACGTGTGAAAGACAAAATAAGTGATTTATACAAACGTACCAGATGAGATGTGACAAACTAAAACGCCAGTATGTAACTCCTTCAGTACTGTGATGGTAAATGTGTGTTTAGTGGGGGGTTCTTTACCACTACACCCCCTGAAAAGCATGGCATCGGTCAACCTAATGACACGTCTTGTGTGTTTGCTTACGGTAAAAAAGAAAAAAAAATTTCAAAAGAAAAAAATTCAAAAGAAAAAAACATTTTTTTTTATAACATATAATGAATTAATTTACATTTCAGGATTCACCGTTTCCGGCAGATTTTAAGAAAAACATTCGAAAGAAAAAAACTTTTTTTTATAACATATAATGATTAATTTACATTTCTGGATTCACCGTTTCCGGCAGATTTTAAGCAAAAACAGATTTATTTTTTGTTTCTTTTACACCCAACATTTGTTTTAACTGGTGTAACTAAATCCTATTAGGGAAAAAGTAAATTAAAAAAATCAAAAACATTCTTCTGACAATGATAAAATCAGCTTTGCAGGCTGAAGAGGCAGACTTTAACAAGTATATGATTCCAAAGATCCAGATTTCAAGGTATAACTCTGGAAACATAGCACTGGTGCCATTTTTCCGGTCATTACTCTTCATTGCACATGAGCCTATCTCTGCGAAAATTCCATTACACCAGAGGTTTCTTTAGAAGCGGCCACAGCACAGGTGTAATCAATGGATATAGGGTGTGCGATGTAGGCCCCCTGGACCCAGGGCCATGTGTGCACCGCACCACCCTGCACCGATTATAGATAGGCAAGGCACTTACTCTAACCAGAGTTCTCCCATTCATGACTCCTGCCCCACTTGGTAGTTCAAACGGGATATGTCTCCATCGAACCACTGTCTAAATTGTTATCTTCCCCTATATACACCAAAACAGCAACAATAATGGTTTTAACACACACTCATTCCTAGAAATCACAGTAACAAGAAAAGAAAAATAAGTGAACCCTTTGGAATTACTTAGATTTCTGCATAAACTAGCCATAAAATGTGATCGGATCTTCATCTAAGTCACAGGAATAGACCAAGAAAGGTGTAAGAGACCTGCGCACTAGGAGCCTAATTCAGATCTGATCGCAGCAGCAATTTTGTTAGCAGTTGGGCAAAACCATGGAGGTCATTCCGAGTCGTTCGCTCGGAAAATTTCTTCGCATCGCAGCGTTTTTCCGCTTAGTGCGCATGCGCAATGTCCGCACTGCGACTGCGCCAAGTAAATTTGCTATGAAGTTTGGATTTTTACTCACGGCTTTTTCTTCGCTCAGGCGATCGTAGTGTGATTGACAGGAAATGGGTGTTACTGGGCGGAAACAGGCCGTTTTATGGGCGTGTGGGAAAAAACGCTACCGTTTCCGGAAAAAACGCAGGAGTGGCCGGAGAAACGGAGGAGTGTCTGGGCGAACACTGGGTGTGTTTGTGACGTCAAACCAGGAACGACAAGCACTGAACTGATCGCAGATGCCAAGTCTGAAGCTACTCAGAAACTGCTACGAGGTGTGTAATCGCAATATTGCGAATACGTCGTTCGCAATTTTAAGATGCTAAGATTCACTCCCAGTAGGCGGCGGCTTAGCGTGAGCAACTCTGCTAAAATCGCCTTGCGAGCGAACTCGGAATGACCTCCCATGTGCACTACAGGTGTGGCAGATATAACATGTGCAGAGAGAGTTAGATTTGGATGTGGTGTGTTCAAACCGAAATCTAAATTGCAGTGTAAAAATAAAGCAGCCAGTATTTAACCTGCACAGAAACAAAATAACCCACCCATATCTAACTCTCTCTGCACATGTTATATCTGCCACACCTGCAGTGCACATGGGGGGTAATTCCAAGTTGATCGCAGCAGGAATTCTGTTAGCAATTGGGCAAAACCATGTGCACTGCAGGGGAGGCAGATATAACATGTGCAGAGAGAGTTAGATTTGGGTGTGGTGTGTTCAATCTGCAATCTAATTTGCAGTGTAAAAATAAAGCAGCCAGTATTTACCCTGCACAGAAACAAAATAACCCACCCGAATCTAACTCACTCTGCACATATTATATCTGCTCCCCCCTGCAGTGCACATGGTTTTGCCCAACTGCTAAAAAATTTCCTGCTGCGATCAACTTGGAATTACCCCCATGGTTTTGCCCAACTGCTAACAAATTTGCTGCTGCGATCAGATATGAATTACCCCCTAAAGTATTTTGGTCCTATGGTTCTAGTTAAGTGGCTTTGCATACAAGGAGCCCACAATTATTGGTAACAAATATAAATAAACAATGGTGTACTGCGCTCAACTTCTATTTGGATAAGTTGGTAAGTTAGGAGATAAGATTTTAAACCTACCGGTAAATCTTTTTCTCCTAGTCCGTAGAGGATGCTGGGGACTCCTTAAGGACCATGGGGTATAGACGGGCTCCGCAGGAGACATGGCCACCTAAAAGAACTTTCTAGTATGGTGTGCACTGGCTCCTCCGTCTATGCCCCTCCTCCAGACCTCAGTTAGAGAACTGTGCCCAGAGGAGATGGACAATACGAGGAAAGGATTTTGTTAATCTAAGGGCAAGATTCATACCAGCCCACACCAATCATACCATATAACCTGGAATACACCTAACCAGTTAACAGTATGAACAAACAACAGTATCGGTCCAAGACCGATTCTAACTGTAACATAACCCTTATGTAAGCAACAACTATATACAAGTCTTGCAGATTTTCCGCACTGGGACGGGCGCCCAGCATCCTCTACGGACTAGGAGAAAAAGATTTACCGGTAGGTTTAAAATCTTATTTTCTCTTACGTCCTAGAGGATGCTGGGGACTCCGTATACCAAAGCTCCCAATCGGGCGGGAGAGTGCAGATGACTCTGCAGTACCGACTGAGCAAATGCTAGGTCCTCATCAGCCAGGGTATCAAACTTGTAGAATTTTGCAAAAGTGTTTGACCCCGACCAAGTTGCTGCTCGGCAAAGCTGTAATGCCGAGACGCCCCGGGCAGCCGCCCAAGAAGAGCCCACCTTACTAGTGGAATGGGCCTTTACTGAATGCGGTAACGGCAATCCAGCTGTAACATAAGCCTGCTGAATCGTGTTACAGATCCGGCGAGCAATAGTCTGCTTCGAAGCAGGCGCGCCAATCTTGTTGGCAGCATACAGGACAAACAATGCATCTGTTTTCCTAATTCTAGCCGTCCTGGCTACCTACATTTTTAAGGCCCTGACTACATCCAGGGACATGGAATTCTCCAAGACACTCGTAGCCACAGGCACCACTATAGGTTGGTTCATATGAAATGAAGACACCACCTTGGGTAAAAATTGAGGACGAGTCCTCAATTCCGCTCTATCCACATGAAAAATCAAGTAAGGGCTCTTGTAAGACAAGGCCGCCAATTCTGACACACGCCTCGCAGATGCCAAGGCTAACAACATGACCACCTTCCAGGTGAGAAATTTTAACTCCACCGTTTTAAGGGGTTCAAACCAGTGTGACTTAAGGAACTGCATGGGGCCACAGGGGGCACAAAAGGAGGCTGGATGTGCAGTACTCCTTTTACAAAAGTCTGGACTTTCCTTCTGAAAGAATATTGACATGGCCGAAATCTGTACTTTAACAGAGCCTAACTTTAGGCCCATATCCACTCCTGTCTGTAGGAAGTGGACAAAACGACCCAGATGGAAATCTTCCGTAGGAGCATTCTTGGTTTCACACCAAGAGACATATTTCCGCCAGATACGGTGATAATGTTTTGCCGTCACCTCCTTCCTAGCCTTTATTAGAGTAGGTATGACCTCCTCCGGAATACCCTTCTCCGCTAGGATCCGGCGTTCAACCGCCATGCCGTCAAACGTAACCGCGGTAAGTCTTGGAACAGACAGGGCCCCTGCTGTAACAGGTCCTCTCTTAGAGGAAGAGGCCATGGATCTTCTGTGAGAATCTCCTGAAAATCTGAGTACCAGGCCCTTCGAGGCCAGTCTGGAACAATGAGTATTGTCTGTACTCTTTTTCGTCTTATGATCCTCAACACTTTTGTGATGAGAGGAAGCGGAGGAAACACATAGATCGACTGGAACACCCATGGCGTTACCAGAGCGTCTACTGCTATTGCCTGAGGGTCCCGGGACCTGGCACAATACCTCCAAAGCTTCTTGTTGAGGCGTGACGCCATCATGTCTATTTGAGGAACTCCCCAGAGACCAGTTATCTCTGCAAAGACTTCTTGATGAAGTCCCCACTCTCCTGGATGGAGATCGTGTCTGCTGAGGAAGTCTGCTTCCCAGTTGTCCACTCCCGGAATGAAGACAGCTGACAGAGCACTTACGTGATTTTCCGCCCAGCGAAGAATCCTGGTGGCTTCCGCCATCGCGACTCTGCTTCTTGTCCCGCCTTGGCGGTTCACATGAGCTACTGCTGTGACATTGTCTGATTGAATCAGTATCGGTAGGTTGCGAAGAAGATTCTCCGCTTGTCGAAGGCCGTTGTATATGGCCCTTAGCTCCAACACGTTGATGTGTAGACAGGACTCCTAGTCTGACCATAGTCCCTGAAAATTTCTTCCTTGGGTGACTGCTCCCCATCCTCGGAGGCTCGCGTCCGTGGTTACCAGGATCCAGTCCTGAATGCCGAACCTGCGACCCTCTAGAAGGTGAGCACTTTGTAGCCACCATAGAAGAGACACCCTGGCCCTGGGGGACAGTGTTATTTTTTGATGTAATTGTAGATGGGACCCGGACCATTTGTCCAGAAGATCCCATTGAAACGTCCTTGCATGGAACCTGTCGAAGGGAATGGCCTCGTAAGTTGCCAACATTTTCCCCAGAACCCGAGTGCATTGATGAGCTGACACTCTTTTCGGCTTTAGTAGTTCTCGGACCATGTTCTGGAGGTCCTGGACTTTTTCCAACGGGAGGAAAAATAAGAATTTACTTACCGATAATTCTATTTCTCGTAGTCCGTAGTGGATGCTGGGGACTCTGTCAGGACCATGGGGATTAGCGGCTCCGCAGGAGAGAGGGCACAAAAGTAAAAGCTTTTAGGATCAGGTGGTGTGCACTGGCTCCTCCCCCTATGACCCTCCTCCAAGCCTCAGTTAGGATACTGTGCCCGGACGAGCGTACACAATAAGGAAGGATTTTGAATCCCGGGTAAGACTCATACCAGCCACACCAATCACACTGTACAACCTGTGATCTGAACCCAGTTAACAGCATGATAACAGCGGAGCCTCTGAAAAGATGGCTCACAACAATAATAACCCGATTTTTGTAACAATAACTATGTACAAGTATTGCAGACAATCCGCACTTGGGATGGGCGCCCAGCATCCACTACGGACTACGAGAAATAGAATTATCGGTAAGTAAATTCTTATTTTCTCTGACGTCCTAAGTGGATGCTGGGGACTCCGTCAGGACCATGGGGATTATACCAAAGCTCCCAAACGGGCGGGAGAGTGCGGATGACTCTGCAGCACCGAACGAGAGAACTCCAGGTCCTCCTCAGCCAGGGTATCAAATTTGTAGAATTTTGCAAACGTGTTTGCCCCTGACCAAGTAGCAGCTCGGCAAAGTTGTAAAGCCGAGACTCCTCGGGCAGCCGCCCAAGATGAGCCCACCTTCCTTGTGGATTGGGCATTTACATATTTTGGCTGTGGCAGGCCTGCCACAGAATGTGCAAGCTGAATTGTACTACACATCCAACTAGCAATCGTCTGCTTAGAAGCAGGAGCACCCAGTTTGTTGGGTGCATACAGGATAACAGCAAGTCAGTTTTCCTGACTCCAGCCGTCCTGGAAACCTATATTTTCAGGGCCCTGACAACATCTAGCAACTTGGAGTCCTCCAAGTCCCTAGTAGCCGCAGGTACCACAATAAGCTGGTTCAGGTGAAACGCTGACACCACCTTAGGGAGAAACTGGGGACGAGTCCGCAGCTCTGCCCTGTCCGAATGGACAATCAGATATGGGCTTTTGTGAGACAAAGCCGCCAATTCTGACACTCGCCTGGCCGAGGCCAGGGCCAACATCATGGTCACTTTCCATGTGAAATATTTCAAATCCACAGATTTGAGCGGTTTAAACCAATGTGATTTGAGGAATCCCAGAACTACGTTGAGATCCCACAGTGCCACTGGAGGCACAAAAGGGGGTTGTATATTTAGTACTCCCTTGACAAACTTCTGGACTTCAGGAACTGAAGCCAATTCTTTCTGGAAGAAAATCGACAGGGCCGAAATTTGAACCTTAATGGACCCCATTTTGAGGCCCATAGACACTCCTGTTTGCAGGAAATGCAGGAATCGACCGAGTTGAAATTTCTTCGTGGGGCCTTCCTGGCCTCACACCACGCAACATATTTTTGCCACATGTGGTGATAATGTTGTGCGGTCACCTCCTTCCTGGCTTTGACCAGGGTAGGAATGACCTCTTCCGGAATGCCTTTTTTCCTTAGGATCCGGCGTTCAACCGCCATGCCGTCAAACGCAGCCGCGGTAAGTCTTGGAACAGACATGGTACTTGCTGAAGCAAGTCCCTCCTTCTTAGCGGCAGAGGCCATGAGTCCTCTGTGAGCATCTCTTGAAGTTCCGGGTACCAAGTCCTTCTTGGCCAATCCGGAGCCACGAGTATAGTTCTTACTCCTCTACGTCTTATAATTCTCAGTACCTTAGGTATGAGAAGCAGAGGAGGGAACACATACACCGACTGGTACACCCACGGTGTTACCAGAACGTCCACAGCTATTGCCTGAGGGTCTCTTGACCTGGCGCAATACCTGTCCAGTTTTTTGTTCAGGCGGGACGCCATCATGTCCACCTTTGGTCTTTCCCAACGGTTCACAATCATGTGGAAGACTTCCCGATGAAGTCCCCACTCTCCCGGGTGGAGGTCAAGCTGAGGAAGTCTGCTTCCCAGTTGTCCACTCCCGGAATGAACACTGCTGACAGTGCTAACACATGATTTTCCGCCCAGCAAAGAATCCTTGCAGTTTCTGCCATTGCCCTCCTGCTTCTTGTGCCGCCCAGTCTGTTTACGTGGGCGACTGCCGTGATGTTGTCCCACTGGATCAATACCGGCTGACCTTGAAGCAGAGGTCTTGCTAAGCTTAGAGCATTGTAAATTGCTCTTAGCTCCAGTATATTTATGTGGAGAGAAGTCTCCAGACTTGATCACACTCCCTGGAAATTTTTTCCTTGTGTGACTGCTCCCCAGCCGTTCAGGCTGGCATCCGTGGTCACCAGGACCCAGTCCTGAATGCCGAATCTGTGGCCCTTTAGTAGATGAGCACTCTGCAGCCACCACAGAAGAGACACCCTTGTCCTTGGAGACAGGGTTATCCGCTGATGCATCTGAAGATGCGATCCGGACCATTTTTCCAGCAGATCCCACTGAAAAGTTCTTGCGTGAAATCTGCCGAATGGAATCGCTTCGTAAGAAGCCACCATTTTTCCCAGGACCCTTGTGCAATGATGCACTGACACTTTTCCTGGTTTTAGGAGGTTCCTGACTAGCTCGGATAACTCCCTGGCTTTCTCCTCCGGGAGAAACCCCTTTTTCTGGACTGTGTCCAGAATCATCCCTAGGAACAGCAGACGTGTCGTCGGAGACAGCTGCGATTTTGGAATATTTAGAATCCACCCGTGCTGTCGTAGAACTACTTGAGATAGTGCTACTCCGACCTCCAACTGTTCTCTGGACCTTGCCCTTATCAGGAGATCGTCCAAGTAAGGGATAATTAAGACGCCTTTTCTTTGAAGAAGAATCATCATTTCGGCCATTACCTTGGTAAAGACCCGGGGTGCCGTGGACAATCCAAACGGCAGCGTCTGAAACTGATAGTGACAGTTTTGTACCACGAACCTGAGGTACCCTTGGTGAGAAGGGCAAATTTGGACATGGAGGTAAGCATCCTTGATGTCCAGGGACACCATATAGTCCCCTTCTTCCTGGTTCGCCATCACTGCTCTGAGTGACTCCATCTTGATTTGAACCTTTGTATGAAAGTGTTCAAATATTTCAGATTTAGAATAGGTCTCACCTAGCCGTCTGGCTTCAGTACCACAATATAGTGTGGAATAATACCCCTTTCCTTGTTTTAGGAGGGGTACTTTGATTATCACCTGCTGGGAATACAGCTTGTGAATTGTTTCCAATACTGCCTCCCTGTCGGAGGGAGACGTTGGTAAAGCAGACTTCAGGAACCTGCGAGGGGGAGACGTCTCGAACTTCCAATCTGTACCCCTGGGATACTACTTGTAGGATCCAGGGGTCCACTTGCGAGTGAGCCCACTGCGCGCTGAAACTCTTGAGACGACCCCCCACCGCACCTGAGTCCGCTTGTAAGGCCCCAGCGTCATGCTGAGGACTTGGCAAAAGCGGTGGAGGGCTTCTGTTCCTGGGAATGGGCTGCCTGCTGCAGTCTTCTTCCCTTTCCTCTATCCCTGGGCAGATATGACTGGCCTTTTGCCTGCTTGCCCTTATGGGGACGAAAGGACTGAGGCTGAAAAGACGGTGTCTTTTTCTGCTGAGATGTGACTTGGGGTAAAAAAGGTGGATTTTCCAGCTGTTGCCGTGGCCACCAGGTCCGATGGACCGACCCCAAATAACTCCTCCCCTTTATACGGCAATACTTCCATGTGCCGTTTGGAATCTGCATCACCTGACCACTGTCGTGTCCATAAACATCTTCTGGCAGATATGGACATCGCACTTACTCTTGATGCCAGAGTGCAAATATCCCTCTGTGCATCTCGCATATATAGAAATGCATCCTTTAAATGCTCTATAGTCAATAAAATACTGTCCCTGTCAAGGGTATCAATATTTTCAGTCAGGGAATCCGACCAAGCCACCCCAGCGCTGCACATCCAGGCTGAGGCGATCGCTGGTCGCAGTATAACACCAGTATGTGTGTATATACTTCTTAGGATATTTTCCTTGAGGACGGCCCTATCTGGAGACGGTACCGCCACTTGTTTTGATAAGCGTGTGAGCACCTTATCCACCCTAAGGGGTGTTTCCCAACGCGCCCTAACTTCTGGCGGGAAAGGGTATACCGCCAATAATTTTCTATCGGGGGAAACCCACGCATCATCTCACACTTCATTTAATTTATCTGATTCAGGAAAAACTACAGGTAGTTTTTTCACACCCCACATAATACCCTTTTTTGTGGTACTTGTAGTATCAGAAATATGTAACACCTCCTTCATTGCCCTTAACAAGTAACGTGTGGCCCTAAAGGAAAATACGTTTGTTTCTTCACCGTCGACACTGAAATCAGTGTCCGTGTCTGTGTCGACCGACTTAGGTAAATGGGCGTTTTAAAGCCCCTGACGGTGTTTGAGACGCCTGGACAGGTACTATTTTGTTTGCCGGCCGTCTCTGTTGACATTATCACGTAATTCCTTAAATAAGCCATCCATTCCGGTGTCGACTCCCTAGAGAGTGACATCACCATTACAGGCAATTGCTCCGCCTCCTCACCAACATCGTCCTCATACATGTCGACACACACGTACCGACACACAGCACACACACAGGGAATGCTCTGATAGAGGACAGGACCCCACTAGCCCTTTGGGGAGACAGAGGGAGAGTTTGCCAGCACACACCAAAAACGCTATAATTATACAGGGACAACCTTTATATAAGTGTTTTTCCCTTATAGCATTTTAATATATATAGTCATATCGCCAAATAAGTGCCCCCCCTCTCTGTTTTAACCCTGTTTCTGTAGTGCAGTGCAGGGGAGAGCCTGGGAGCCTTCCCACCAGCATTTCTGTGAGGGAAAATGGCGCTGTGTGCTGAGGAGAATAGGCCCCGCCCCCTTTTCGGCGGGCTTCTTCTCCCGTTTTTCTGAGACCTGGCAGGGGTTAAATACATCCATATAGCCCCCAGGGGCTATATGTGATGTATTTTTAGCCAGAATAAGGTACTATCATTGCTGCCCAGGGCGCCCCCCCCAGCGCCCTGCACCCTCAGTGACCGCTGCTATGAAGTGTGCTGACAACAATGGCGCACAGCTGCAGTGCTGTGCGCTACCTTATGAAGACTGAAAAGTCTTCTGCCGCCGGTTTCTGGACCTCTTCATTTTTCGGCATCTGCAAGGGGGTCGGCGGCGCGGCTCCGGGACGAACCCCAGGGTGAGACCTGTGTTCCGACTCCCTCTGGAGCTAATGGTGTCCAGTAGCCTAAGAAGCCAATCCATCCTGCACGCAGGTGAGTTCACTTCTCTCCCCTAAGTCCCTCGATGCAGTGAGCCTGTTGCCAGCAGGACTCACTGAAAATAAAAAACCTAACAAAACTTTTACTCTAAGCAGCTCTTTAGGAGAGCCACCTAGATTGCACCCTTCTCGGCCGGGCACAAAAATCTAACTGAGGCTTGGAGGAGGGTCATAGGGGGAGGAGCCAGTGCACACCACCTGATCCTAAAAGCTTTTACTTTTGTGCCCTGTCTCCTGCGGAGCCGCTAATCCCCATGGTCCTGACGGAGTCCCCAGCATCCACTTAGGACGTCAGAGAAAATAAGAATTTACTCACCGGTAATTCTATTTCTCGTAGTCCGTAGTGGATGCTGGGGACTCCGTAAGGACCATGGGGAACAGACGGCTCCGCAGGAGACTGGGCACATCTAAGAAAGATTTAGGACTATCTGGTGTGCACTGGCTCCTCCCCCTATGACCCTCCTCCAAGCCTCAGTTAGGAACTGTGCCCGGAAGAGCTGACACAATAATGAAGGATTTATGAATCCCGGGTAAGACTCATACCAGCCACACCAATCACACCATATAACACGTGATAGGAACCCCGGTTAACAGTATGATAACAAAATGGAGCCTCTGAAGAGATGGCTCACAACAAAACCCGATTTTTGTAACAATAACTATGTACAGGTATTGCAGACAATCCGCACTTGGGATGGGCGCCCAGCATCCACTACGGACTACGAGAAATAATTACCGGTGAGTAAATTCTTATTTTCTCCGACGTCCTAGTGGATGCTGGGGACTCCGTAAGGACCATGGGGATTATACCAAAGCTCCCAAACGGGCGGGAGAGTGCGGATGACTCTGCAGCACCGAATGAGAGAATTCCAGGTCCTCCTCAGCCAGGGTATCAAATTTGTAGAATTTTGCAAACGTGTTTGCCCCCGACCAAGTAGCTGCTCGGCAAAGTTGTAAAGCCGAGACCCCTCGGGCAGCCGTCCAAGATGAGCCCACCTTCCGTGTGGAATGGGCTTTTACAGATTTAGGCTGCGGTAAGCCTACCGCAGAATGCGCCAGCTGAATAGTGCTACAAATCCAGCGCGCAATAGACTGCTTAGAAGCAGGAGCACCCAGCTTGGTGGGTGCATACAGGATAAACAGCGAGTCAGTCTTTCTGACTCCAGCCGTCCTGGAAATATAAATTTTTAGGGCCCTGACTACGTCCAGCAACTTGGAATCCTCCAAGTCCCTAGTAGCCGCAGGCACCACAATAGGTTGGTTCAAGTGAAAAGCTGAGACCACCTTTGGGAGAAACTGAGGACGAGTCCTCAATTCTGCCCTATCCATATGGAAAATTAGATAAGGGCTTTTACAAGACAAAGCCGCCAATTCTGAAACCCGCCTGGCCGACGCCAAGGCCAACAGCATGACCACTTTCCACGTGAGATATTTTAAATCCACAGTCTTAAGTGGTTCGAACCAATGTGATTTCAGGAATGCCAAAACCACATTGAGATCCCAAGGTGCCACTGGGGGCACAAAAGGAGGCTGAAATATGCAGTACTCCTTTGACAAAAGTCTGAACTTCGGGCAGTGAAGCCAGTTCTTTTTGGAAGAAAATCGACAGAGCCGAAATCTGGACTTTATGGACCCCAATTTGAGGCCCAACGTCACCCCTGCTTGCAGGAAGTGCAGGAATCGACCCAGTTGAAATTCCTCCGTCGGGGCCTTCATGGCCTCACACCAAGCAACATATTTTCGCCAAATGCGGTGATAATGTCTTGCGGTGACATCCTTCCTGGCTTTGATCAGGGTAGGGATGACTTCCTCCGGAATACCCTTTTCCTTCAGGATCCGGTGTTCAACCGCCATGCCGTCAAACGCAGCCGCGGTAAGTCTTGGAACAGACAGGGTCCCTGCTGCAGCAGGTCTTGTCTGAGCGGCAGAGGCCAAGGGTCCTCTGTAAGCATCTCTTGAAGTTCCGGGTACCAAGCTCTTCTTGGCCAATCCGGAACCACGAGTATGGTTTTCACTCCTCGCCTTCTTATTATTCTCAGTACCTTGGGTATGAGAGGTAGAGGAGGAAACACATAAACCGACTGGTACACCCATGGTGTCACTAGAGCGTCCACCGCTATCGCCTGAGGGTCTCTTGACCGGGCGCAATATCTTTTCAACTTCTTGTTGAGGCGGGACGCCATCATGTCTACCTGTGGTTTTTCCCACCGGTTGACCAGCATTTGGAAGACTTCTGGATGAAGTCCCCATTCTCCCGGGTGGAGGTCGTGTCTGCTGAGGAAGTCTGCTTCCCAGTTGTCCACTCCCGGAATGAACACTGCCGTCAGTGCTAACACATGATTCTCTGCCCATCTGAGAATCCTTGTGGCTTCTGCCATCGCCATCCTGCTTCTCGTGCCGCCCTGTCTGTTTACATGGGCGACCGCCGTGATGTTGTCTGACTGGATCAGTACCGGCTGGTTTTGAAGCAGGGGTCTTGCCTGGCTTAGGGCATTGTAAATGGCCCTTAGCTCCAGGATATTTATGTGAAGAGAAATCTCCTGATTTGACCACAGTCCTTGGAAATTTCTTCCCTTTGTGACTGCCCCCCAGCCCCGAAGGCTGGCATCCGTGGTCACCAGGACCCAGTCCTGTATTCCGAATCTGCGGCCCTCTAGTAGATGAGCCCTCTGCAGCCACCACAGCAGCGACACCCTGGTTCTGGCCGATAGGGTTATCCGCTGTTGCATCTGGAGATGGGACCCGGACCATTTGTCCAACAGGTCCCACTGGAACGTCCTTGCGTGGAACCTTCCGAATGGAATTGCTTCGTACGAAGCTACCATTTTTCCCAGGACTCGTGTGCATTGATGTACCGACACTTTTCGTGGTTTTAGGATGTCTCTGACCAGAGATGACAATTCCTCGGCTTTTTCCAGTGGAAGAAACACTCTTTTCTGGTCTGTGTCCAGAATCATTCCCAGGAACAGAAGACGTGTCGTCGGGACCAGCTGTGACTTTGGAATGTTTAGAATCCAGCCGTGCTGTTGTAGCACTTCCTGAGAAAGTGCCACCCCCACTATCAACTGTTCTTTGGACCTCGCCTTTATCAGGAGATCGTCCAAGTACGGGATAATTAAAACTCCCTTCTTGCGAAGGAGTATCATCATTTCGGCCATTACCTTGGTAAAGACCCTCGGTGCCGTGGATAACCCGAACGGCAGCGTCTGGAACTGATAGTGACAGTCCTGTACCACAAATCTGAGGTACTCCTGGTGCGGAGGGTAAATGGGGACATGCAGGTACGCATCCTTGATGTCCAGGGATACCATGTAATCCCCCTCCTCCAGGCTCGCAATAACCGCCCTGAGCGATTCCATCTTGAACTTGAACCTTTTGATATAAGTGTTCAAGGTTTTTAAATTTAAGATGGGTCTCACCGAACCGTCCGGTTTCGGTACCACAAACATTGTGGAGTAGTAACCCTTTCCTTGCTGAAGGAGGGGTACCTTGACGATCACTTTCTGTGAATACAGTTTTTGAATAGCCACCAACGCTGCCTCCCTGGCAGAGGGAGTTGCCGGCAAGGCAGATTTTTGGAAACGGCGGGGGGGAGACGTCTCGAATTCCAGCCTGTACCCCCGAGATACTACTTGAAGGACCCAGGGATCCACTTGTGAGAGAGCCCACTGTGTGCTGAAAAACCTGAGACGTGCCCCCACCGTTCCCGATTCCGCCTGAGCAGCCCCAGCGTCATGCTGTGGACTTACCGGACGCAGGGGAGGACTTCTGCTCCTGGGAACTAGCTGTGTGCTGCAGCTTTTTCCCCCTTCCTCTGCCCCTCGGCAGAAAGGATGAGCCTCTAGCCCGCTTATTTTTCTGGGGCCGAAAGGACTGTACCTGATAATACGGTGCTTTCTTTTGCTGTGGGGTAGCCTGTGGCAAAAAAGTCGATTTCCCAGCAGTAGCTGTGGAAACGAGGTCTGAAAGACCTTCCCCAAAAAGTTCCACCCCTTTATAGGGTAAAACTTCCATGTGCCGCTTGGAGTCGGCATCACCTGACCATTGCCTAGTCCATAACCCCCGTCTGGCGGCAATGGACATAGCGCTTATTTTTGATGCCAGCCGGCAAATATCCCTCTCTACATCACGCATGTATAAGACCGCGTCTTTTATATGGTCAATCGTTAGCAAAATATTGTCCCTATCCATGGTATCAATGTTTTCCGACAGGGAGTCTGACCACGCAGCAGCAGCACTGCACATCCAAGCTGATGCAATAGCAGGTCTCAATATAAAGCCAGTGTGTGTGTATATAGCTTTTAGGGTACTTTCCAGCTTTCTATCAGCAGGTTCTTTTAGGGCGGCCGTATCCGGAGACGGTAGTGCCACCTTCTTTGATAAGCGTGTCAATGCTTTATCTACCCTAGGGGGTGTTTCCCAGCGTGACCTATCCTCTGGCGGGAAAGGGTACGCAGCCATTAACCGTTTAGAAATGATCAATTTCTTATCTGGGGAAGTCCACGCTTCCTCACACACCTCATTTAATTCGTCAGATGCAGGAAAAACTACTGGTAGCTTTTTCTCACCAAACATAATACCCTTTTTTGTGGTACCTGGGGTATCATCAGAAATGTGTAAAACATTTTTCATAGCCTCAATCATATAACGGGTGGATCTATTGGAGGGTACACTTGTCTCATCATCGTCAACACTGGAGTCGGTATCCGTGTCGACATCTGTATCTGTCATCTGAGGTAGCGGGCGTTTTATAGCCCCTGATGACATTTGAGACGCTTGGACAGGCACAAGCTGAGTAGCCGGCTGTCCTATGTCGTCAAACCTTTTATGTAAGGAGCTGACACTGTCACGTAATTCCTTCCATAAGTCCATCCACACTGGTGTCGACCCCGCAGGGGGTGACATCACATTCACAGGCATTTGCTCCGCCTCCACATCATTATCCTCATCATACATGTCGACACAGCAGTACCGACACAGCAGACACACAGGGAATGCTCTTACAGAGGACAGGACCCCACAAAGCCCTTTGGGGAGACAGAGGGAGAGTATGCCAGCACACACCAGGGCGCTATATAACACAGGGATATCACTATACAGAGTGTTTTCCCCTATAGCTGCCTATAATATATATATACTGCGCCTAAATTGTGCCCCCCCTCTCTTTTTTACCCTTTCTGTAGTGCAGGACTGCAGGGGAGAGCCAGGGAGCTTCCTTCCAGCGAAGCTGTGAGGGAATAATGGCGCCAGTGTGCTGAGGGAGTTGGCTCCGCCCCTTTTTCGGCGGGCTTTCTCCCGCTATTTTATCGTTTCTGGCAGGGGTTAATATACACCTATATAGCCTCTGGGGCTATATATGGTGTTAGTTTTGCCAGCCAAGGTGTTATTATTGCTGCTCAGGGTGCCCCCACCCAGCGCCCTGCACCCATCAGTGACCGCAGTGTGTGGTGTGCATGAGGAGCAATGGCGCACAGCTGCAGTGCTGTGCGCTACCTTGGAGAAGACAGAAGTCTTCAGCCGCCGATTTTCCGGACCACCTTCTTGTTTCTGGCTCTGTAAGGGGGACGGTGGCGCGGCTCCGGGAACGGACGACGAGGTCGGGTCCTGTGTTCGATCCCTCTGGAGCTAATGGTGTCCAGTAGCCTAAGAAGCCCAAGCTACCACCACTTAGGTAGGTTCGCTTCTTCTCGTTGCAGTGAGCCTGTTGCCAGCAGGTCTCACTGAAAATAAAAAACCTAAACTATACTTTCTTCTAGGAGCTCAGGAGAGCCCCTAGTGTGCATCCAGCTCAGCCGGGCACAGAAATCTAACTGAGGCTTGGAGGAGGGTCATAGGGGGAGTAGCCAGTGCACACCAGATAGTCCTAAATCTTTCTTAGATGTGCCCAGTCTCCTGCGGAGCCGTCTATTCCCCATGGTCCTTACGGAGTCCCCAGCATCCACTAGGACGTCAGAGAAACTTTCTTTTGTTCCGTGTCCAGTATCATGCCTAGGAACGGTAGTCGAGTTGTCGGAACCAACTGTGACTTTGGTAGATTGAGAATCCACCCATGTTGCTGAAGCACTCTCTGAGAGAGTGACGTTTTCCAGTAATTGCTCTCTTGATCTCGCTTTTATCAGGAGATCGTCCAAGTATGGGATAATTGTGACTCCTCGCTTGCGCAGGATCACCATCATTTCCGCCATTATCTTGGTGAAAATCCTCGGGGCCGTGGACAGCCCAAACGGCAACGTCTGAAACTGATAATGACAATCCTGTACCACGAATCTCAGGTACTCCTGATGAGAGGGATATATGGGGACATGAAGGTAAGCATCCTTTATGTCTAGTGACACCATAAAATCCCCCCCTTCCAGGCAGGCTATCACCGCTCGGAGCGATTCCATCTTGAATTTGAATCTTTTCAGGTACAGGTTCAGGGATTTTAGGTTTAAAATGGGCCTGACCGAACCATCAGGCTTCGGAACCACAAATAGGGTTGAATAATACCCTTTTCCCTGTTGGCTCAGGGGAACCCTGATAATCACTCGCTGTTGACACAGCATTTGAATTGCAGCTAGCACTACTTCCCGCTCTGGGGTAGAAGCTGGTAAGGCCGACTTGAAAAATCGGCGTGGGGGCACCTCTTCGAATTCCAGCTTGTAGCCCTGGGAGACTATTCCTATCACCCAAGGGTCCACGTCTGACTGAACCCAGACTTGGCTGAATAGTCGAAGGCGTGCCCCCACCTGTGCGGACTCCCGCAGGGGAGCACCAGCGTCATGCGGTAGACTTAGCGGAAGCCGGGGAGGACTTCTGCTCTTGGGAACCAGCCGCAGCAGGTGTCCTCTTGCCTCTACCCTTACCTCTGGCGAGGAAAGAGGAGCCCCGACCTCTTCTGGATCTATGCGACCGAAAGGACTGCATCTGATATTGTGGGGGTTTCTTTTGCTGTTGGGGAACAAAAGGTAAAAAGGTCGACTTACCCGCGGTAGCTGTAGAGATCAGGTCCGCGAGGCCTTCCCCAAACAATACATCACCTTTGTAAGGTAAAACCTCCATATGCCTTTTTGAGTCTGCATCCCCCGTCCATTGGCGGATCCATAAGGCTCTTCTTGCCGAAATAGCCATAGCATTGGCTCTTGAACCCAGTAAACCAATGTCTCTTTGAGCGTCCCTCATATATAAGACTGCGTCCTTAATATGAGCTAATGTTAACAAAATTGTATCCCTATCTAGGGTATCAAGGTCAGCTGACGGTATCTGTCCAAGCTGCTACTGCACTACATACCCATGCCGACGCAATTGCCGGTCTAAGCAAAGTACCAGTATGAGTGTAGATAGACTTTAGTGTAGTCTCTTGCCTGCTGTGTCAGGGGACGGTAGCGCCACCTTCTTGGAAAGGCGTGTTAAGGCTTTGTCCACTGTGGGAGAGGATTCCCAATGTACCCTGTCCTGTGTAGGGAAAGGGTACGCCATAAGAACCCTTTTGGGAATCTGCAGTTTCTTATCTGGAGTTTCCCATGCTTTTTCACATAACTCATTAATTTCATGGGGAGGAGGAAAGTTTATAACTTGTTTCTTTCCCTTAAACATGTGTATCCTCGTGTCGGGCACCGAGGGCTCATCAGTGATATGTAAGACATCTTTTATTGCAATAATCATGCACTGAATACTTTTTGTCACCCTGGGGTGCAATCTTGCTTCATCATAGTCGACACTGGAATCAGAGTCCGTGTCGGTATCTGTGTCCCTTATTTGTGAGAAGGGACGTTTCTGAGACCCCGACGGGTCCTGTGAGTCGGTATAATCCGTAGATTGATTACCTGCCGACGCACTGGACTCTGCTTTGTCCAGTCTTTTATGCAGTGAAGCTTCACTAGCATTTAACATATGCCACATATCCATCCAATCCTGAGTCGGCACCGCCGACTGAGACACACCACTCATCTGCTCCACCTCCTCTTTGGATAAGCCTTTCGTTTCAGACATGCAGACACACGTACCGACACCCCACACACACTGGGATATAACTATAAGGGGACAATTCCCTAAAGAAGGCCCTTTGGAGAGACAGAGAGAGAGAGAATATGCCAGCACCCACCAGCGCCAACTGACCCAGGAAAAAAAAAAACCTCAGATAGCGCATAAATATAATATATATATATATATATATATATATATATATATATATATATATATATATATATATATATATATATATATATATATATATATATATATATATATATATAGGCTGGATAGCGGCACTCAGAGACTTGTACTCACATTAAGTAGAACACTTTTATTCAGGCATCAACGTTTCGGGTAAGCACCCGTCGTCAGGATAGCTTACCTGACGACGGGTGCTTACCCGAAACGTTGATGCCTGAATAAAAGTTTTCTACTTAATGTGAGTACAAGTCTCTGAGTGCCGCCATCCAGCCAATCTGCATCCTAGGATTATTTCCTTATGGAGGGCACCGGAGCATATACAAAGTTATAAATACTAGTGCCGGATGATCTCGTTTGTTATATGTATATATATGTATATATATGTATATGTATATAGATTTCCCCACTCACTCACCTTAATTATGTGCCCCCCTCTCTTTTTTTCAGCCCTCTGATGCTCAGCAGGGGAGAGTCTGGGGAGCCAGCGTTCTCTGCAGCCTCTGTGGAGAAAATGGCGCTGGTTAGTGCTGAGGTATCAAGCTCCGCCCCCTCGCGCGGCGGGCTTCGGTCCCGCTCGTGAATTTGAAAAAAATGGTGGGGGATCCGTAGTTTACTGCCTCCGCAGCCTAACTACATACTTTTTTGCCTAAAACGAGGTTTATTGCTGCCCAGGGCGCCCCCCCTGCGCCCTGCACGTGTGTAAGTGTGGGAGCAATGGCGCGCAGCTTCCTGCTGCGCGCTTACCTCATGAAAATCTGAAGTCTTCTGCCGCCTGATGTCTTCTTATGTCTGACATACTCACCCGGCTTCTTTTTTCCGGCATCTGTGAGGAGGATGGCGGAGCGGCTCCGGGACGAACTCCAGGGTGAGACCTGTGTTCCGACTCCCTCTGGAGCTAATGGTATCCAGTAGCCTAAGAAGCAGAGCCCTTAACTCTTAAGAAGTGGGTCTGCTTCTCTGCCCTCAGTCCCACGATGCAGGGAGTCTGTTGCCAGCAGAGCTCCCTGAAAATATAAAAAACCTAACAAAATTATTTTTACAGAAAATTCAGGAGAGCTCCCTGTAATGCACCCTATCTCCTCTGGGCACAAAATCTAACTGAGGTCTGGAGGAGGGACATAGAGGGAGGAGCCAGTGCACACCATACTAGAAAGTTCTTTTCGGTGCCAATGTCTTCTGCGGAGCCCGTCTATACCCCATGGTCCTTACGGAGTCCCCAGCATCCTCTAGGACGTAAGAGGAAATAATAATATGCAAAATGCCAATTAGTGTATTTTAGCACAAAAGCACTTTACTAGTTGTGGACATAGTAACCCCCTCCCCACGCACCCACATGGCTAATGGTGGGCGCGGCACTCAAGGGGTTGTACTGCGGCATCACTTATAAATGCCCCTATTGGCACTAGGCGCCAAATTCTAAATGTATTAACAGCTAATCGCCGGGCGCCAAGTGTTTAAAGAAATGTGTATTTAAATGTTGTTTGTTCTGCCATGCCCCAGACCCACTCCGGCAGCGATGCTTCGTAAACACCGGTGCTCCGGGGGACTGAGTTTTAAGGTGTTTATTCTTGGCAGCTGGGACTGTAGTCACAGGCTGCAGGTGCTATGTAATGACCGCTGGGGTCTGAGAGCTTCGCCCCCGGCGCCCCAGCATCAGAGCGTGGCAGTACAATGCCCCAAAAAAAGACTGTGCTGCACATGGGAGGACCAGTCCAGCCAGCTCCACATGCGGCAAGGCGTGTGCATCCTGAAAGCTTTGCCCCCGGACCCTTAGCACTACAGGCAGGCAGAGAGCCACGACTGCCGGTACAAGTGTCGCGGGCTGCAGGACTGCGAGTGCCACACATTGGGGACTAGGCTAGCTGACTCTTGTGCATCGCTGGTTAACACTTGGTGTGCTGCACTGCACCAGGGGAGAGCCACCAGCAGTTCCAGACTGAAGGGCTTGGGGAGCCCAGCGCTGAGTGCTGGGCACAGCATAAAACAAAGCAATGCATAAATGTTTTAATTCTAAAATGTATAAAATGTGTTTAAACTGTATGGGCAGCACTGAGCAGGGCTCGCAGGACCTAAGCG
Source organism: Pseudophryne corroboree (assembly GCF_028390025.1). Lineage (NCBI taxonomy): Eukaryota > Metazoa > Chordata > Amphibia > Anura > Myobatrachidae > Pseudophryne > Pseudophryne corroboree. The sequence continues at coordinate 144,087,234 of NC_086455.1, read as the reverse complement.
GCATCGCTGCGGTGGTTATAGCCTGGTGTCACAAAGTATATTTAAAAATGTATTTTTAAGATAAAATGCACTTGTTTTTCTCCCAGGCGGTCTAGGGGGAATCCACAGTGCTCTGTGGGCTGTTGGGTCCCCCTGGGCACTTCCCATGGCCAGGAAACTCTGCCCAGGAACCTTGGTTGCCCATCAGGTCTATCTGTGGACAACCCCACTGGTGAACAAGTTGTTGAAACACCTGAGGGTGGAGGCGCCATTCCCCCAGATGAAGTCTGCTTCTCAGCTGTCCACTCCTGGAATGTAAACGGCTGAGATGGCCCTTGCATTGGCTTCCGCCCAGAGGAGTATTCTCTACACCTCTCACATGGCGGCCCTGCTTCTTGTTCCTCCCTGTCGGATGATATACGCTACTGCCGTAGCGTTGTCCGACTGCACCCTGATGGCCTGATTCCGAAGGAGGGATGAGGCCTGTATTAGAGCATTGTAAAAGCAACGCACAGCGGAGTTGCTTTTGTAGTTGTAGAGTAACTCCCGGCCAGCACAGCTCCTGCGGCTGGCCGGGAGTTACTTGTCGCTGCCCTGGGTCGCAGCGGCTGCCTGTGACGTTACGCAGCCGCTGCGGCACGCCCCCTGCACGGTCCGGCCACGCCACACCTAAAATAGCGGCCAAGCGCCGCTGTGCCGCAACCGCCCACCCAGTGACCGCCTCTGCCTGTCAATCAGGCAGAGGCAATCGCTAGGCAACGACGGCCTTCGGCTTTCGGACGCACTGCGGTGGCGGCACATGCGCAGTTCTGACCCGATCGCACCGCTGCGAACAACTGCAGCGTGCGATCATGTCGGAATGACCCCTAAGTTCCTTAAAAGCCTCACTCAAAGTTTGCAGCATCTTGGATGTGTTGTAGTAATGTAACTATCTCGTCCTGAGGTGTAAGCACCCCCTTCAGAATCTCATCAGACAATTTTACCATGGCTCTAGAAATCCAGCCACACACTATGGTGAATGCAGAATAAATTGATTTAAGAGTGGTTTTAATCTTGCGATCGGCTGGGTCTTTAAAGGGAAACAGCCCCAGGTACAGTTAAAACAATCTTACGCGACAGCCTGGACACAGAGGTATCCACTGTTGGTGGGGTTTCCCAAACTCTCCTATCCTCTGTAGGGAAAGGGAATGACTTTAACACCCGTTTAGGTATAATACATTTTTGTCAGGATTTATCCATGCTGCCTTAGACAGGAAATCTAATTCCTTAGAAACCGGGAAGGTTGTAGAGGACTTTGGTTACACATTAGAAAACAATTCCTCTGTTTGTTCTTGCTCCTCATCAGGTATATTGTGCACCCCTCTAATGGCATAAATGAGGGCCTCAACACATGGGGAGGAATTATCCTCATCCACCTCAGCCTCTCCTTCTTCAAACTCTGCTAGTTCAGAGTCAGATTGAAATAATTGAGGGAAAGTGAGTTTGAGAGCGACCAACAGGGGGGGCTGAGGAGCCTGCCTGTGGTCTGCAGCAGCTACCATAAACGTGTCCATAGTTTGTTTCAGGGTCTGTCTTTCTTGTTTAGCCATAGCTAACTCTGAATTAATACTGGAAATCATAGTTTTAAATGTTCCATCCACTCAGGTTCATGCACATTACTACCCTGTGAAGGAATTGAGCATTGGGTACACATAAGGGACCCCTGTGAGGAAGGTGTAAACTTAGCCTTGCATAAAGTACACACAGACTTATTTGCAGACATAGTATGATGGGTGTAGTACGTTATGCCGGCGGTCAGGTTCCCGGCGGCCAGCATATCGGTGCCGGCATACCGACAGCTGGGCAAGTGCAAATGAGTCTCTTGCAGGCTCGCTGCGCTCACCACGCTGTGGGCACGGTTGCGCGCGCGCCACGCTATCTATTCTCCCTCCAGGGGGGTCATGGACCCCAAGAAGGAGAAAAGCTGTCGGTATGCCGGCGCCGGTATGCTGGTCGTTGGGAGCTCGGCCACCGGCAAACTGAAGACCACCCAATATGATAACACAGTGCAGCATTAGTGAGATATGCACACTTATCCCAGACTACCCTGAACGGAGTGACACAGAGAATTGGAACCAGCACACTATACTACAGACCGAGCAGCGCCCCGCTGGGTGTCTTCTATGCGTCATTTTCCACACAGCGGTAGAACCACTATAAACCCCTGGTACCAGTTACAATGGTGATTCAGTGGGCCCTGTAGAGGAGCAGTCTCCGCATGCAGCCTGTATCAGCAGCAGCAGGAAAAGGCGCCGTTTAGCCTCTGGTCCCGCTCTCCGGGAAACCCTGCACCCATAATGGCACGTAGTCCCTGCATTATTTTTTTATACTGGCTTCCTCCATTAAGTGTGTAAAACAAGAGCACGCAACCCCCGTTTACTATGCTGCCAGTCTGGGTACTCAGTGGGCACCGTGGCCCGTAGCCAGGTGATCACTGTCCCTTCATGCCGCCAATCTGCACCAGGGACCCGCTAACCGGGTCCCCGGTGAAACACTCACATGTCTCTTCCGTATCCGTTAGGGGTGGCGGCATGCTGCCGACATGGGCTCACACCCGAGGGGTATGAGAAACATCACCTCAGGAGCTCAATGTCCTGTCAGCGGGGATATAAACCAATAACTCTTTAGGAAGTTGGTTCGGTCTACCCCCTAAGTCCCACGACTCAGGCAGACTGGTTGCCAACCAGTTTGCCTAAAAATAACAAACTAAAAGAAATTTCTGAAGAAAACTCTGGAGAGCAACAGAATGCACCCGTCTCCTTGGGCACATTTTCTAAACTGAGTCTGCTAGGAGGGGCATAGAGGGGAGAAGCCAGCACACACTATTAATTTCTTAAAGTGCCAGGCTCCAGTGCACCCGATCTATACCTCATGGTAATATACTAATCCCCAGTATCCACTAGCACGTTCGAGAAAACAGACTAATGTTAAGAATATACTTTGTATCCTGAAAGATTAAATTTTTATTGCATTTTCAAACACTTAATCTTTTTCAATCTCCTGTAAAAGTAACATGTGGGTACATTCTTATACTTGTTTCCCATACATTAAAAGTCGGTGATGTTAAGAAAAAGTTAAACTGCTGAAAGCTTACATACTGTAGGGGAAGGTACAAATGGGTGTTAGTCAGTTAAAAGCATCGATAAAACCTTCTGCTTATGCATTGCTTTTAATAGAGGGTTCAAAGCTTGATGTCAAAGTCTCCCTGCATCATAATGCACTACATATAAGTCCAGTATGTTTTATCCAAGCTTTTATGTTTGAGGACATTTTAACTTTACACAAAGCGAGCAGAGAGTGTGCATGTGTGGATCTGCTTACATTTACCCTTTACACAATAACTATTATTAAACACCACTAAAGACCTGATCTACAGCTGGATGTGCAAACAGTCACTTCTGTACAGTCCATCACATTGTGCATAATCACAAGTTGCAATGCATTTTTAGCTGATGGTATCTTGCGGCCACTTGCGCAGCGGGGCTGGTCAGGGGAACTCACGTGTAGGACCCACGTGCAACTCATAATACAGCCGCAGAAATGCTAGTTTACAGACACATTCTTGACAGTAAATGGCCGTACTAAAGGGCCCCAGAGACGTGTGCTGAGCGGTCTAGCACAGACCGCTCAGCACACGTCTTTTCCCCACCGCTCAGCACAGTGCGATATGCTGAGCGAGGTGTGGGGGGGGGGGTGGCGGATGCTCATGTCACCCAGCGGTGAAATAGGCGACCTGCTAGATTGTGCCCGCATGCAGGCCAATCTAGCACCGGCGATAGCGACACGCGCAACGCTGTCGCCAGCACCCCTACACACGTAGCGATGTTCTAGTCAGATTGCTTAGAAATTAGCTGAACATCGCTCCATGTGTACCCCTGTAGCAAAGCTCTCAATCAGGCCTGGAATGTGTAAAGTGAGAGTCCATGTGCCCTAGCCGTAGCAGTCCCTGCAGTATGATATATTACTTGTTGTCAACCTGAAGAAAACCAATCCAAATAATCAAGTCAAAGGATAAAAACAGATTTAGGCAATAAAATGAGCAAAACAGTCAAATAAAATAATAGTAAAAAAAAATCTAAATCTGAAAACACAGGAGTATAGAAAAAATATAAATATTTAACAAATTGGAAAGCCTAAAAGGTGGGTACTGGTATGCACGGAGAGATCTGTGCTTGAATTCTAAGAAATCTGACAAGATTGCTTAGAAATTAAGCACAGATCTCGATGCGTGGTCCCGTGCGTCGCTATCGCCGGTTCTAGATTTGGCATGCATGCCAAATCTAGTGAGATCGCTCATTTCACCGCTGGGTGAAATGAGCCCCCCACCTTCGTTCAGCATGGGTGTGGTTCATAGGATTGACCACTACTGGACGAGAGTAACCAAGTTGACACCCAAAATAGGCCGACACAAGCATTAGGTCGGCATGACAAAAGGTCAACATGAGTTTGTAAAAAAAAAAAAAATTGGTGTCGTTTTCTTTGTACAGTGGCCGGGAACCCCAATTAGTGAACCATGTCCCCTCGCATGGCTCGCTTCGCCAGCCATCCTTCGGGCAGCTTACGGTTCCCAATTGTAGTCCACGTGGATCGTAAAGTATGAATAAGCAAAAAAATAAGATTTTACTTACCGATAAATCTATTTCTCGTAGTCCGTAGTGGATGCTGGGGACTCCGTCAGGACCATGGGGAATAGCGGCTCCGCAGGAGACAGGGCACAAAAGTAAAAGCTTTAGGATCAGGTGGTGTGCACTGGCTCCTCCCCCTATGACCCTCCTCCAAGCCTCAGTTAGGATACTGTGCCCGGACGAGCGTACACAATAAGGAAGGATTTTGAATCCCGGGTAAGACTCATACCAGCCACACCAATCACACTGTACAACCTGTGATCTGAACCCAGTTAACAGCATGATAACAGCGGAGCCTCTGAAAAGATGGCTCACAACAATAATAACCCGATTTTTGTAACAATAACTATGTACAAGTATTGCAGACAATCCGCACTTGGGATGGGCGCCCAGCATCCACTACGGACTACGAGAAATAGATTTATCGGTAAGTAAAATCTTATTTTCTCTGACGTCCTAGTGGATGCTGGGGACTCCGTCAGGACCATGGGGATTATACCAAAGCTCCCAAACGGGCGGGAGAGTGCGGATGACTCTGCAGCACCGAATGAGAGAACTCCAGGTCCTCTTTAGCCAGGGTATCAAATTTGTAGAATTTTACAAACGTGTTCTCCCCTGACCACGTAGCTGCTCGGCAGAGTTGTAATGCCGAGACCCCTCGGGCAGCCGCCCAGGATGAGCCCACCTTCCTTGTGGAATGGGCATTTACAGATTTTGGCTGTGGCAGGCCTGCCACAGAATGTGCAAGTTGAAACGTGCTACAAATCCAACGAGCAATCGTCTGCTTAGAAGCAAGAGCACCCAGTTTGTTGGGTGCCTACAGGATAACAGCGAGTCAGTTTTCCTGACTCCAGCAGTCCTGGAAACCTATATTTTCAGGGCCCTGACAACATCTAGCAACTTGGAGTCCTCCAAGTCCCTAGTAGCCGCAGGTACCACAATAAGCTGGTTCAGGTGAAACGCTGACACCACCTTAGGAAGAAACTGGGGACGAGTCCGCAGCTCTGCCCTGTCCGAATGGACAATCAGATATGGCTTTTGTGAGACAAAGCCGCCAATTCTGACACTCGCCTGGCCGAGGCCAGGGCCAACAGCAGGGTCACTTTTCATGTGAGATATTTCAAATCCACAGATTTGAGCGGTTTAAAATGTGATTTGAGGAATCCCAGAACTACGTTGAGATCCCACAGTGCCACTGGAGGCACAAAAAGGGGGTTGTATATGCAATACTCCCTTGACAAACTTCTGGACTTCAGGAACTGAAGCCAATTCTTTCTGGAAGAAAATTGACAGGGCCGAAATTTGAACCTTAATGGACCCCCATTTTGAGGCCCATAGACACTCCTGTTTGCAGGAAATGCAGGAATCGACCGAGTTGAAATTTCTTCGTGGGGCCTTCCTGGCCTCACACCACGCAACATATTTTCGCCACATGTGGTGATAATGTTTTGCGGTCACCTCCTTCCTGGCTTTGACCAGGGTAGGAATGACCTCTTCCGGAATGCCTTTTTCCCTTAGGATCTGGCGTTCCACCGCCATGCCGTCAAACGCAGCCGCGGTAAGTCTTGGAACAGACCTGGTACTTGCTGAAGCAAGTCCCTTCTTAGCGGCAGAGGCCATGAGTCCTCTGTGAGAATTTCTTGAAGTTCCGGGTGCCACGTCCTTCTTGGCCAATCCGGAGCCACGAGTATAGTTCTTACTCCTCTACGTCTTATAATTCTCAGTACCTTGGTTATGAGAAGCAGAAGAGGGAACACATACACCGACTGGTACACCCACGGTGTTACCAGAACGTCCACAGATATTGCTTGAGGGTCTCTTGACCTGGCGCAATACCTGTCCAGTTTTTTGTTCAGGCGGGACGCCATCATGTCCACCTTTGGTCTTTCCCAACGGTTCACAATCATGTGGAATACTTCCCGATGAAGTCCCCACTCTCCCGGATGGAGGTCGTGCCTGCTGAGGAAGTCTGCTTCCCAGTTGTCCACTCCCGGAATGAACACTGCTGACAGTGCTATCACATGATTTTTCGCCCAGCGAAGAATCCTTGCAGTTTCTGCCATTGCCCTCCTGCTTCTTGTGCCACCCTGTCTGTTTACGTGGGCGACTGCCGTGATGTTGTCCCACTGGATCAATACCGGCTGACCTTGAAGCAGAGGTCTTGCTAAGCTTAGAACATTGTAAATTGCCCTTAGCTCCAGTATATTTATGTGGAGAGAAGTCTCCAGACTTGATCACACTCCCTGGAAATTTTTTCCCTGTGTGACTGCTCCCCAGCCTCTCAGGCTGGCATCCGTGGTCACCAGGACCCAGTCCTGAATGCCGAGTCTGCGGCCCTTTAGTAGATGAGCACTCTGCAGCCACCGCAGAAGAAACACCCTTGTCCTTGGAGACAGGGTTATCCGCTGATGCATCTGAAGATGCGATCCGGACCATTTTTCCAGCAGATCCCACTGAAAAGTTCTTGCGTGAAATCTACCGAATGGAATCGCTTCGTAAGAAGCCACCATTTTTCCCAGGACCCTTGTGCAATGATGCACTGACACTTTTCCTGGTTTTAGGAGGTTCCTGACTAGCTCGGATAACTCCCTGGCTTTCTTCTCCGGGAGAAACACCTTTTTCTGGACTGTGTCCAGAATCATCCCTAGGAACAGCAGACGTGTCGTCGGAAACAGCTGCGGTTTTGGAATATTTAGAATCCACCCGTGCTGTCGTAGAACTACTTGAGATAGTGCTACTCCGACCTCCAACTGTTCTCTGGACCTTGCCCCTATCAGGAGATCGTCCATTTTCTTTGAAGAAGAATCATCATTTCGGCCATTACCTTGGTAAGGACCCGGGGTGCCGTGGACAATCCAACCGGCAGCGTCTGAAACGGATAGTGACAGTTCTGTACCACGAACCTGAGGTACCCTTGGTGAGAAGGGCAAATTGGGACATGGAGGTAAGCATCCCTGATGTCCCGGGACACCATATAGTCCCCTTCTTCCTGGTTCGCTATCACTGCTCTGAGTGACTCCATCTTGATTTGAACCTTTGTATGTAAGTGTTCAACTATTTCAGATTTAGAATAGGTCTCACCGAGCCGTCTGGCTTCAGTACCACAATATAGTGTGGAATAATACCCCTTTCCTTGTTGTAGGAGGGGTACTTTGATTATCACCTGCTGGGAATACAGCTTGTGAATTGTTTCCACTACTGCCTCCCTGTCGGAGGGAGACGTTGGTAAAGCAGACTTCAGGAACCTGCGAGGGGGAGACGTCTCGAATTTCCAATCTGTACCCCTGGGATACTACTTGTAGGATCCAGGGGTCCACTTGCGAGTGAGCCCACTGCGTGCTGAAACTCTTGAGACGACCCCCCCCACCGCACCTGAGTCCGCTTGTACGGCCCCAGCGTCATGCTGAGGACTTGGCAGAAGCGGTGGAGGGCTTCTGTTTCTGGGAATGGGCTGCCTGCTGCAGTCTTCTTCCCTTTCCTCTATCCCATGGCAGATATGACTGGCCTTTTGCCCGCTTGCCCTTATGGGGACGAAAGGACTGAGGCTGAAAAGACGTTGTCTTTTTCTCCTTTATACGGCAATACGTACATGTGCCGTTTGGAATCTGCATCACCTGACCACTGTCGTGTCCATAAACAACTTCTGGCAGATATGGACATTGCACTTACTCTTGATGCCAGAGTGCAAATATCCCTCTGTGCATCTCGCATATATAGAAATGCATCCTTTAAATGCTCTATAGTCAATAAAATACTGTCCCTGTCAAGGGTATCAATATTTTCAGTCAGGGAATCCGACCAAGCCACCCCAGCGCTGCACATCCAGGCTGAGGCGATCGCTGGTCGCAGTATAACACCAGTATGTGTGTATATACTTTTTAGGATATTTTCCAGCCTCCTATCAGCTGGCTCCTTGAGGGCGGCCCTATCTGGAGACGGTACCGCCACTTGTTTTGATAAGCGTGTGAGCGCCTTATCCACCCTAAGGGGTGTTTCCCAACGCGCCCTAACTTCTGGCGGGAAAGGGTATACCGCCAATAATTTTCTATCGGGGGAAACCCACGCATCATCACACACTTCATTTAATTTATCTGATTCAGGAAAAACTACAGGTAGTTTTTTCACACTCCACATAATACCCTTTTTTGTGGTACTTGTAGTATCAGAAATATGTAACACCTCCTTCATTGCCCTTAACAAGTAACGTGTGGCCCTAAAGGAAAATACGTTTGTTTCTTCACCGTCGACACTGGAGTCAGTGTCTGTGTCTGTGTCGACCGACTGAGGTAAAAGGACGTTTTAACGCCCCTGACGGTGTTTGAGACGCCTGGACAGGTACTAATTGGTTTGCCGGCCGTCTCATGTCGTCAACCGACCTTGCAGCGTGTTGACATTATCACGTAATTCCTTAAATAAGCCATCCATTCCGGTGTCGACTCCCTAGAGAGTGACATCACCATTACAGTCAATTGCTCCGCCTCCTCACCAACATCGTCCTCATACATGTCGACACACACGTACCGACACACAGCACACACACAGGGAATGCTCTGATAGAGGACAGGACCCCACTAGCCCTTTGGGGAGACAGAGGGAGAGTTTGCCAGCACACACCAAAAACGCTATAATTATACAGGGACAACCTTTATATAAGTGTTTTTCCCTTATAGCATTTTAATATATATAGTCATATCGCCAAATAAGTGCCCCCCCTCTCTGTTTTAACCCTGTTTCTGTAGTGCAGTGCAGGGGAGAGCCTGGGAGCCTTCCCACCAGCATTTCTGTGAGGGAAAATGGCGCTGTGTGCTGAGGAGAATAGGCCCCGCCCCCTTTTCGGCGGGCTTCTTCTCCCGTTTTTCTGAGACCTGGCAGGGGTTAAATACATCCATATAGCCCCCAGGGGCTATATGTGATGTATTTTTAGCCAGAATAAGGTACTATCATTGCTGCCCAGGGCGCCCCCCCCAGCGCCCTGCACCCTCAGTGACCGCTGCTATGAAGTGTGCTGACAACAATGGCGCACAGCTGCAGTGCTGTGCGCTACCTTATGAAGACTGAAAAGTCTTCTGCCGCCGGTTTCTGGACCTCTTCACTTTTCGGCATCTGCAAGGGGGTCGGCGGCGCGGCTCCGGGACGAACCCCAGGGTGAGACCTGTGTTCCGACTCCCTCTGGAGCTAATGGTGTCCAGTAGCCTAAGAAGCCAATCCATCCTGCACGCAGGTGAGTTCACTTCTCTCCCCTAAGTCCCTCGATGCAGTGAGCCTGTTGCCAGCAGGACTCACTGAAAATAAAAAACCTAACAAAACTTTTACTCTAAGCAGCTCTTTAGGAGAGCCACCTAGATTGCACCCTTCTCGGCCGGGCACAAAAATCTAACTGAGGCTTGGAGGAGGGTCATAGGGGGAGGAGCCAGTGCACACCACCTGATCCTAAAGCTTTTACTTTTGTGCCCTGTCTCCTGCGGAGCCGCTATTCCCCATGGTCCTGACGGAGTCCCCAGCATCCACTAGGACGTCAGAGAAATTTAAAAAAATTAAAAACTGTGAAAATCTCATGTCGACCTTTTGTCATGTCGAACTAATGCATGTCAACAAATAGTGGTCGACCTAATGACTGCCGACCTAAGTGTGGTCAACGTAGAGACCAGATACCGCTTAGCACACATCTCCCCAGTGTGTACAGGGCTTAAGTTTTTTGGAAAGGTCAACATTATGACAATATCTACATTTTGCAGGTAATGATGCTGCCATTTTAAATGTCAACATCAATGTCGACTTTCTGCTGTCAAGACATCATGGGGGGGGATTCAATTGATATCACCATAATACAAACAAGAAAGTAATCTGCGCTTAAAAACAATAGCTGCTCAGTTACTAAATATACGACTAAAACCAAATTCAGCTGTAATGCTGATAACGAACGCTGTGGTGAAAAATATTAATAAAATATATGTGTGAAGCCTTTAAAAACAAGAAAGCATATACATTCAAATAAATACAAGGCAACAAATGTTTAAAGCCCTCTCTCTTGGACATGTGATTGATCCAGAAGTAGTAGGAGCGCCGTCTCTGACAGACCGCATACTGTATGTCTCAGTCCGATAGTAATGATTATTGATATCGCTGCCCGATCTCCCATCTAAAGTGACGGCAGATTGGAGAGGCGATATTCAATCAATTCTGTTTATCGCGCCGATCACGCCCATTAGTGTCGGGTTTAGCCACGTAAAGCAGCTAAACCCAACTAAAGTAATGGGTGCAATCACAAAAAGTTCTTGTTGGTGTGTGTGGGGGGGGGGGGGGGGGGGGGGGATGGGGGAGTTTAAAAATAATGCCCCTCACTTTTTCATTCTTTGCTTGGGAAAGTGCGCTAAAGCAAATAAACTTTACTTGAAAGTTCTGTATTTTTGTTTGTACACAGAACGGAAACATCTATACAGTATGTAGATATCTGTCTGATGATTAATACAATACAAAGCCTAGGTTCCTGCACCCCTCCCTTCCAGGAATGTTACAACCCAGATCTTTACTATGGTCTCAGCTTTCTATCATCAGCTCAAGCCACTGCATTTATGAATCAGACGTTGGCTCAGGTGTGAGTAGAAGGGAAAGGCAGATGGGCTGGTCCATGAGAATTTATTTGCTCTAACTGTAGCTCTATGGGTCGGCTTTGTTTTCACAGTATAAGAACACGAGTGGGAGATCAGGTATTAGTCAGATTGGGTGGTTGCCAGATTGTACAGAACATCTAATATCAGGAGTATAACCTGTATTACCTGGAACACCTTAGTAGCTAGGTTCTGTGAAATATAAAATGTGGAAGCAGCATGGGTGCATGTTCACCAAACCACCTGGACTCTTAACATGGTTTCTCCAATGCCAAACCACCCTCTCTCTCTTCACCTCTCCCCGCTACCCTCTCATCTCCTGGATAAACCTTTATTGCTTATCTACAAAAGACTATGGGGGTCATTCCGAGTTGATCGCTAGCTGAAAATGTTTGCTGCGATTAAGGAAAGAAAACATTGCACTTCTGCGCATGCGTAAGCGGCGCAGTGCGTACGCGCGACGTACTTTCACAAAGGCCGATGTATTTTCACACAAGGTCTAGCGAAGCTTTTCAGCCGCACTGCTTGACCGCAGAGGGATTGACATGAAGTGGGCGTTTCTGGGTGGCAACTGACCGTTTTCAGGGAGTGTTCGTAAAAACGCAGGCGTGCCAGGAAAAACGCAAGCATGGCTGGAACGAACGCAGGGCGTGTTTGTGACGTCAAATCCGGAACAGAATGGTCTGAAGTGATCGTAAGCGCTGAGTAGGTCTGAAGCTACTCAGAAACTGCACAATATTTTTTTCTAGCCGCTCTGCGATCCTTTCGTTCACACTTCTGCTATGATACACTCCCAGAGGGCGGCGGCTTAGCGTTTGCACGGCTGCTAAAAACAGCTAGCGAGCGATCAATTCGGAATGACCCCCTATATACACATTGACCTTTGTAATGTGTTTAACGCATATTAAAACATAGACCACATTGACTTTTATGTTAAAATATAATTAAACGCGATATCCCGACAACTATTCTCCCTCTTGGGGTGTCCGCCCCTGGAAGGAGAATAAATAGCTTAGCAGCGAGCCACCGTACCTGCAAGGGGCTCTTTTGCACTCACCCGCTGCCGGCATCCCGGCGGTCACAACTTTCTCACAATAAAAGTAAATGTCTATTTAGAATTTTTTTATAAACAAAACACAGAATTGCTGTACTTAAACCATTTCACATTACGATGGTGAAATACAATTTAAAAAAAAAAAAAAACCTTGCATGCACAATCAATTCCACAAACATGTCCTTACCTAATACTTTTACAGCACGACTGGGACTTTCCAGAATAAGCCCCTCCTCAGTATCAAAAATAGGGTTATCTATTCCAGTTTTAGGGAAAGTTTGTGCCAATTTTTTGAGTCTCATGGAGGAATTAACATCAAGTTCCTGTTTCTTTCCTTCTTCCTCGCGTCTACGCCGCATGTCTTCCTGCTGCTGCCGAATCCGCTCCAGCTGAGCGCTTCGCCGTATGGGCATGGCCCTTGTACCCAAGTCCCCCGGACAGTCAACAGCCATTTCTCTGTGCTTCTGCGGCTCGTCGCCCTGCTTCTCGTTATCAGAGTCTTCTGTTCCGTGACCGTTTACATGGGAAGTGGTCATGGCTGCTAAAAGTACCCAGCACAGGGATTTACATATGGATCTCTTCCCAGAAGTCTATGCATGGAAGAAATCCCATTGTAGTTCTCCAGGGACCACAAAAATGAACATGCTCAGTGAACTGGAACCTGCGCATTAAAAAAAAGAAAATATCCATTAAACAACCATTTCCATTAGCATATTATATCACAGCAGTGTTATAGGTCATGTTTTGTTTTTGTAATGTTGATTGAAGTTCAAACATTTTCTATTTTTTTTACAAAAGAAAGTTTTACAAAAAGGACACAGAAGAGTTTCTTTAAATGTTACTTAGGGGGTCATTCCAAGTTGATTGTAGCTGTGCTAAATTTAGCACAGCTACGATCATTCACACTGACATGCGGTGGGACGCCCAGCACATGGCTAGCCCGCCCCGCATGTCAGTGCCGGACCCCCCTCCCCGCAGAAGTGCAAAGGCATCGCACAGCGGCGATGCCTTTGCACTTCAAGAGTAGCTCCCGGCCAGCTCAGCTTTAGTGTGCTGGCCAGGAGCTACTCATCCCTCCCCGGCCCGCGGCGGCTGCGAGTGACGTTGCGCAGCCGCTGCAGCCCGCCCCCCCCCCCCCCCCCTTCGATCCGGCTACTCCTGCGTTGGCCAGACCGCTCCCACGAAAAGGCGGCCAAACGCTGCCGTTCCGCCCCCTCCCGCCCCTGCCTGTCAATCAGGCAAAGGCGATCACAGCCCTGCTATAGCCTTCGGCCGGGGCAGTAGGGACCCGTTCGCTCGGCTGCAACAAAAAGCAGCGAGCGAATGGGTCAGAATGACCCCCTTAGAGCAGATATCTGCAAATACTACACAGAAACAGAACATATGATTAGCAGCTCATTAGTAAACCACATTTCCTATTCATCACAACATTTACAGCGGTATGATCACGTGATAAAGCCCTCTGCTGCTCTACTGACAAATGTAACACAACACTGAAGCTGAAGAAACCAAACACTATTACATTTGTGATTTACGTTATATAATAGAAGTCTGGCACTCGAGTAAACTGTAACAATGGTTATTACAACCAGCGCTTTAGTTTAGTCTACAGCTTGCAAAGGATGACATGCTACATGTTTACAGCACCGCGGACATCCATATTCTCTTTACAATATACAATACAGCAATGCGGAGTAGGGAATATGTGGGCAAAAATTCATGAATGAAAATATTATTCTGACAGATGATTGTTTGTCACGGGTAAAAGGAATGCAAGATATATTCAATGCGTCAGTGTTCGCCATTTTCATACCCATTCATTCAGCTTTGCCCATTCTTATCCATCACATACTACACAAAAAAGGAAAACAAAACGTCTTTATGCCCTTGACAAGAAGGCATTATCTTTCACTGTCATGTGCTACTATTCTGCCACTTTTTCAATTTCAAAACCAATGCAGATAGCAAAATTAGAATAAAACAGAAAAAATAACAAGTCCTCAAACTTCCTACTTCCCTCCAGTCTCAGTGCATGTCCTCGTGTTCTAATACTTCTCTTGCTTTGAAGAATGCTTCCTTCCTGCACCTTGTTAAAACCTTCTATATTTATTTATTTATTTATTTACAGTTTCTTCTAAAGCGCAGCATATTCTGTTGCGCTTTACAATTAGAACAGTAATAGAACAAAACTGGGTAAAAACAGACAGACAGAGGTAGGAAGGTATCATGTCCCCCTTACCCTTCTCTACTACAAACTATACATAGTAAGGGGTCTATTCATGAAGTAGTGAACAGAGTGAAGAAGTGAGCCCGAGGAGAAGTTGCCCATGGCAACCAATCAGCTGCTCCGTACAATTGTATAGTATGAAAATGAGAAATGTTACTTCAATGCTGATTGGTTACCATGGGCAACTTCTCCACTGGCTCACTTCCCCACTCTTTACACTGCTTCATGAATAGACCCCTTAGATTTATTACTCTTTTCAGGTAAGTTTGATGATTTACACAATACACCATTTTAGTTGTCCTTTGTACAGTGTCTAATGTATTTATATCCATCTGGAGATATGGCCTCCAGAATGGAGCACAGTATTCTAGATGCAGCCGTACAAATGACCCATACAGTGGCATTATTCTTTCTTTCTGCAATTGATCCCTCTCCCTATGCAACGATATGTCTGAGGCTGAAGTCGGAGGCGATTTCCCTTGTACTCTCCTGGGAGCTTCCCGGGACTGGTTCCATACGATTTGGTACATTTTGCATGTGATATATCATATGTGATACCAGCCATGCCTGCGGGAACTGACACATCACAAGTGCAGCACTAACGATCTAGGGGAGCCGATCCGACCCGCACAGGAACGCGCATCAGATCGGATCCACATCCAAAATGCACGATTTCCCTCAGTGTATCGGCCCGAATGCCCGAAATTGGATTAAACCGGGCATTATCGTTCTAGTGTATGGGGCCCTTGACACTGCTTACATGCCTTTAAGTCACCTGAAAGTGTGACTTCTATATTCCTTTCCTCCTTAGTAGTTTCCATTACAGTGCCATTAATAAATAGGATTTTGGTACCTACCGGTAAATCCTTTTCTCGAAGTCCGTAGAGGATGCTGGGGTCCACATTAGTTCCATGGGGTATAGACGGGTCCAGCAGGAGCCATTGGCACTTTAAGAGTTTGAGAGTGTGGGCTGGCACCTCCCTCTATGCCCCGACTACCAGACTCAGTCTAGAAACTGTGCCCGAGGAGACGACATACTTCGAGAGAAGGATTATATACAGATAGTGGTGAAATTCATACCAGCTCACACATACAAGGCACATCAAGCTAACTTAGCTTGAACTACTCAGCAACAGCTGAAACATAACTTACCAAGTATCAATGCAGTAACTCAACTACAAAAAAGTTGCATTGGACCAAATAACATTTGCAGGAAAACGAAGCGCTGGGCGGGCGCCCAGCATCCTCTACGGACTACGAGAAAAGGATTTACCGGTAGGTACTAAACCCTATTCTCTCTTACGTCCTAGAGGATGCTGGGGTTCAAATTAGTACCAGGGGGGTGTACCAAAGCTCCCAGAATGGGAGGGAGAGCGCAGAGGCTCCTGCAGAACTGATTGACTGAACTTCAGATCATCAGAGGCCAAAGTATTGAACTTGTAAAACTTTGCAAACGTGTTCGACCCAGACCAAGTTGCAGCTCGGCAAAGTTGCAATGCCGAGACACCCCGGGCAGCCGCCCAGGAAGACCCCACCGTATGAGTAGAGTGGGCCTTAACAGATTTTGGACACAGCAGTCCTGCCGTAGAGTAAGCGTGCTGGATAGTAAACCTGATCCAGCGAGAGATCGTCTGCTTAGAAGCAGGAAACCCAAATTTCTTGGGATCATATAGGACAAACAGAGAGTCTGACTTTCTGTGACGAGAAGTTCTCTTCACATATATCCTCAGAGCCCTTACGACATCCAAGGACTTTGATGTAATTGAGGAGTCAGTAGCCACTGGCACCACAATAGGTTGGTTGATATGAAATATCGACACAACCTCTGGTAGAAACTGCTGACGAGTTTTACAGAATAAAGCCCCCAGCTCGGGGACACGTCTAGCAGAAGCCAAGGCCAACAAAGTGACCACCTTCCATGTAAGATATTTGACCTCAACCTCCTGTAGAGGCTCAAACCAATCCGACTGGAGGAACTGCAACACCACGTTAAAGTCCCAAGGCGCCGTAGGCGGTACAAAGGGAGGTTGGATGTGCAGAACTCCCTTCAAAAAAGTCTGAACCTCCGGGATGGTAGCCAATTGTTTCTGAAAGAAAATGGATAGGTCCGAAATCTGGACCTTCACAGATCCTAACCTCAGGCTCATATCCACACCTGCTTGCAGGAAGAGGAGAAAACGTTAGAGTTGAAACTCCAGTATAGGAAACTTCTTGTATTCACACCAAGATACATATTTCTTTCAAATACGATGGTAATGTTTAGACGTTACCCCTTTCCTAGCCTGTATCAGGGTAGGAATGACCTTCTTCGGAATGCCCTTCCGAGCAAGTATCAGACGCTCAACTTCCATGCAGTCAAATGTAGCCGCGGTAAGTCTTGATAGGCGAACGGCCCCTGCTGCAGCAGGTCCTCCCGAAGAGGAAGAGGCCTCGGCTCTTCTTACAGTAGATTCAGAAGGTCCGCGTACCAAGCCCTTCTTGGCCAGTCTGGGGCAATGATGATCGCTTGAACTCTTGTTCTCCTTACGAGCTTCAGAACTCTTGGAATGAGTGGGAGTGGTGGAAACACGTACACCGACTGGAACACCCACGGAGACACCAGGGCGTCAACTGCCACTGCTTGTGGGTCCCTTGACCTGGAACAATAGCGTTGAAGCTTCTTGTTGAGACGAGAGGCCATCATGTCAATTTGGGGTAACCTCTAAAGGTCCGTTATTTCCTTGAACACCTCCGGATGGAGACCCCACTCCCCCGGATGGAGATCGTATATGCTGAGGAAGTCTGCTCCCCAGTTGTCCACTCCCGAAATGAAGATTGCAGAGAGCGCCAACGCGTGTTCTGCCCAGAGGATGATTCTCGTCACCTCTGACATCACAGTTCTGCTCTTCGTTCCGCCCTGTCGGTTTATGTAGGCCTCCGTCATTACCGCCTGAAGAAGACCACTATAGACGGCTCTTATTTCCAGGATGTTGATCGGCAGGCCGGCTTCCAGACTTGACCACCTTCTTTGGAAGGTTTCCCCTTAAGTAACTGCACCCCAGCCCCAGAGGCTCGCATCAGTGGTTAGAAGGCCCCAGTCCTGAATCCCGAACCTGCGGCCCTCCAGAAGGTGAGGCAATTGGAGCCACCAGAGGAGTGAAATCCTGGCCTTTAGTGACAGACAAATTCTCTGGTGAATGTGTAGATGAGATCCCGACCACTTGTCCAGGAGATCCAGTTGGAAGGCCCGAGCATGGAACCTCCTGTTGTTTGTATCACCAACGCCTTTTCCTGTGAAAGAAACACCCTCTGCACTTCCGTGTCGAGGATCACCCCCTTTCCCCCCCAAAAAAAAAAAAGACACCCTCCGGGTTGGTTCCAAATGAGATTTTGGAAGGTTCAGAATCCAACCGTGGACTCTCAGTAGGCGGGTTGTGAGTACAATGGACTGCAACAGCTCCCCCTTGGAAGATGCCTTTATCAGTAGATCATACAGATACGGAATGTTTACCCCCTGTTTTCGGAGTAGAACTATCATCTCTGCCATCACCTTGGTGAACACCCTTGGTGCTGTAGAGAGGACGAATGGCAGGGCCTGTAAATGACCCTCGCTCCCACTGGCCCCACCTCCAGGCTGCGCGGTCCACCGTCATGCGGAGGACTTTGGCGTACTGGAAGCACGCTCAGTTTCCTGGAAACCTGCCACAGGTTTCTTGGATTTAGCTCAACCATAAAGAAGGTATTGGACGGTTTGGCCTTTCTTGGCTTGTTAGACCGAAAAGACTGTGATGCTGATGAAGAGAAGGATTTCTTCGGAGCAGGTGGAGCTGAGGGAAGGAACGGAGACTTACCCGCTGTAGCCGTGGATATCCACGCATCCAAAGCTTCCCCAAAGAGAGCCTGACCTGTGTAGGGTAGGGACTCCGCACTTTTCCTGGATTCCGCGTCGGCCGACCACTGGCGCAGCCACAGTCCCCGACGAGCTGAAACAGACATGGAAGAGATCCCCGCAGCCATGGAACCCAAGTCTTTCATGGATTCTACCATAAAACCTGCTGAATCATGAATGTTACACAAAAACAATTCAACACCACCCTTATACATTGTATCCAAATCCTCAAGTAAGGTGCCTGACCATTTTACTACAGCTTTTGCAATCCATGCACTAGCCATAGTGGGACGTAATATGGCTCTCTAAGCGGTGTACATTGATTTAAGTGTATTATCAATTTTTCGATCAGCCGCCTCCTTCTAGGTGGTAGATCCTGAAACAGGTAAAACCACCTTTTTTGAGAGTCTGGACACAGATGCGTCAACAATTGGCGGGCATTCCCATTTTTTTCTATCCTCCTCAGGGAGAGGAAACGCCACCTGGACCTTTTAGGGATCTAGAATTTTTTCTCAGGGTTTTCCAATGCTCTCTCAAATATAGCATTTAATTCCTTTGACGCAGGGAAGGTTAGCGAGGCTTTCTTATTTTCAGTGAAAAAAGCCTCCTCAACCTGCTCAGGTGTGGTATCACTTATATTTAACACATCCCTGATAGAGGCTATCATTAATTGCACCCCCTTTGTAAGAGAGGCAGACCCCCGCAACACATCCCCATTACCGTCTGTGGTATCAGAATCGGTATCAGTGTCATCTTGCATGACATGAACAAGCGCATGTTTGTGGGGGTATATAGCGGAACGTCCTGAGGTACCAGAATTGGGCCATACTGCCACAGAGTTCTGTAATACCTGGGTTGCAGATTAATTACTTGCAACCCTATCTGAAATCTGAGAAATCCAAGATTTGATAGAGGAAAACTACTCAGGTTCCCTTGCTGGAATCTGTGCTAAACCAGTGCTATCCTAATTACATGGAATGGGATCGTCCTGGGAGGACATATCCTCCGCAGCATATGACACAGTGTCCCTGGACATAGCTAAAGGAGACCACAAAACACTCCACACACACACACACACACACACACACACACACACACACACACACACACACACGGGAGGGCAGACAGAGTTTTACCCCAAGAATGGCAAGAAAGACACAGAGATTGGAGCCAACCCACACACAGCGCTTTTAACCAAAGGGAGACCCCCTTGTCAGTGCTGACTGTGCACCTTAATAGGATACACAGTCGTATTGCAGCCTCCCCCCTCTTCTACAACCCCCTGGTACCGTGAGAGATAGCTGGAGTTGCTGTGGAGGGACTTTCTTTCTCCTGGTCATGGCTGTGCAGGCAGGAAAATGGCGCTGAACGCTGCTGGGTCCGCTCTGAAGAGAAGCTCTGCCCCCAAAATGGAGCTGTCTTCCCGCTCTTCATCTGATTATACTGGCCGAAGGATTGATGCTGGCTGAGATCCTGGGAACCCGACAGGCTTTGTGACCAGTGTAGGGTGTAAGCGCTGGCCAAGGGTGCCCTCACCGTGCCGCACTATGTACCGCTGAGCCATCCCGGAGCGCAGATAATACTGCGCTCCTACCCTACTGCCTCCATTTTCACACCGCCCCCCCCCCCCCCCCCCGCTTGCTAGGGGGGTCAGTGTCTTACTCACTACAACCTTCAGCTCTGTGAGGGGTTGGCGGCATGCTGCTGGGGTGAGCGATCCCCTGTGGCAGGGGGCAATCTATCCCCTCAGGAGCTCAGTGTCCTGTCAGCGGAGTAAGTGGCTCAGACCCCCAGGGCGGACACTACTACTCCCCCCCCCCCCCCCCTTAGTCCCACGCTGCAGTGGGGCTGTTGCCAGCAGCCTCCCTGTAAAATTAAAAACTCTAAAATAACTTTTTACTAGAAAAGCTCTAGGAGCTCCCCTAGCTGTGACCGGCTCCTCCGGGCACATTGTCTAAAATGAGTCTGGTGGGAGGGGCATAGAGGGAGGGGCCAGCCCACACTCTCAAACTCTTAAAGTGCCAATGGCTCCTGGTGGACCCGTCTATACCCCCATGGTACTAATGTGGACCCGAGCATCCTCTAGGATATAAGGGAAAAGGGAGCAACAAGTGGTCGTAAATGGAACTTTTTTGAAACTGACTGAGGTACTCAGTGGTGTGCCACAGGGGTCTGTACTTGGACCACTATTGTTTAACATTTTCATAAATGATCTAGCAGCAGGTCTAGAGAGCATAGTGTACATTTTTGCAGACAATACCAAATTGTTTAAGGTCATAAATTTGGTGGAGGATGCAGAGTCTCTTTAGAACGACCTTTTTTAAACTGGAAGCATGGGCTTCAAAATTGAGAATGAGGTTCAATATAGACAAGTGTAAGGTAATGCACTTCAGCAGCAAGCATAAGAACACTACCAACATAGTAAACAGGGAGAAACTAGGGGATTCTATACTGGAAAAAGATTTAGGTGTTCACATAGATAACAAACTTAACAGTAGTACCCAAAGTAGGAATGCAGTAAAAAAGACAAGGTATTAGCATGTATTAAGCGGGAAATTGATGCAAGGGATGAGTGTGTTATACTCCCACTATATAAATCACTAGTGAGGCCACATCTTGAATACTGTGCACAATTTTGGGCACCATACTACAAAAAGGATATCCTGGAATTAGAAAAGGTTCAGAGACGGGCGACCAAATTGATTAAGTGGATGGAGACGCTAGAATACAAGGAAAGGCTTGCTAGGCTAGGCTTGTTTACATTGGAAAAAAGGAGATTAAGAGGGGACATGATTAACATTTACCAATATATAAGGGGTCAATACACAGAGCTCGCAGGGGATTTGTTTTTGGTAAGATCATCAAAAAGGACACGTGGACACCCGCTTAGGTTGAAGAAGAGGAGATTTCTCACACAGATGGAAAGGTTTCTTCACAGTAAGGACAATACATATATAGAATGCCCTGCCTGAGAGAGTAGTAACGGCGGATTCGATCATTACTTTTAAGAATGAGCTTGATAAATTCCTGATGGATAAGGATATACAGGGTTATGGTGGGTAAATCAGGTACTATAGTAATTTAAAAAAAAAAATGGAGTATTTTAGTTTACAGCTAAACACTCAACACAGTTAAAATTAGTCTTAAAAATATTTCAGTAGAAGATCACTAACAGGTTGAACTCGGAGGACAAACTGTCTTTTTTCAACCTCAGAAACTATGTAAGATGGGATGATCTTTTCAGTAACCATAGACTCTTGCTCCATGAATGTAAAACAGTAATAAAAATCAGGCTCATGTGATAGTATTGTTTTATGATGGAAATTCCAAAATCTCCCACTAAATTAGAGGTCCAGGCAATGGAAAGGGCAACTACTAAAAATCCTTGTTTTAAATAAATAAATAAATAAGACTTTATTCGGCGAATCACTTTGATGATCACAAAGACCATATTATAAGAGACCATAATCCGTGAAACACTTTAAATTCTACTCTGTACCCAAGATACAGAAAGTGACTCTCTCCATCAGAAAAAGAAAAAAAAAATTCTACAAAGAGTAACTTTATAAAACTTTATGGGTAATAAGCAAAAGCTAGAGATGCTGATAAACTATTAAAACAAGAATGTCAACATGTCAAGTGTACTCGCAGCCACTTCCGGCAGGGTTAACAAACTCAGGATGCCAAGTGGGGAATGCAGTTGTTTTTGGGCACCCGATTGGCAATATACAAAGGGTTGCGCATGTCTCGTCTAAATACACTGGGTTTAGCCGCCGCGCAAAGCAGCTAAACTCGTGTAACTGAGCATGGGCACCCCAAAAGTCATAATTTGGGATGATTTCTGCTCACCACCTTAGAAGGCTGTATGCAAATGAATGTGCGCCAATGGCGCTCTTGCCCATCATTAAACGATTGAATGTCAGACAGCCAAAAACAATTGAATGTCAGACAGCCAAAAACTATTGAACTCCCCCCCCCCCCCCCCCCCACAAAAAAAACCCCCAGCCTTCGCTTATATCAAGAATTTAAATTCCATAAATAATTGATTCAATTACCAAAAGAAAGAAAAAACATTGCACATTTTTTATACTGAACTATACAATTTAGATAACCCCATACTTTATGTGGATAAATTACAGAAAAATCAACATATAGATTCCTGTCTAGTCACAGACAAGATTAAGTGACATTTAGCTCTCTCCAGAAAAGAACTTGGAGGGGGAAATGCATGCTCTGCATCAGGTGAAATCTGTGAGCCAGTCAAATTCCCAACAACTATAGTATAAAATCTTCAGGAAAAACTGGTAAATCAGGTTGGAGATGAGGAGCGTAAAATGGCCTTGTTTGCTAGTGATTGATTGGCCACAGTAACAAATCAGGTGGTCTCCCTCCCCAATCTGCAAGTTACATTTAGTAAATTTTGGGCATTGCGGTGTGTGGCATAATGTGTTAGGGGCATTACGGTGTGTGGCATAATGTGTTAGGGGCATTACGGTGTGTGGCATAATGTGTTAGGGGCATTACGGTGTGTGGCATATTGTGTAATGGGAATTACAGTGTATGGCATTATGTGTAAAGGGCATTACTATAAGGAGGGAAAAAATGACAAATAATGTAAGTGGCATGAATCAGGATTATAATTTTTGTCCTGTAGTGGCCAATGTCTGGGCAAGCAGGTTGCAAACCTGGGGTATAAGGTAGCCTTTTCCTGTAATACCACGCCCCTTGCAGCAAAGCCACGCCCATTTTTGGACCTGCACAAATTATTTGCTTTCCTAATTGCAATTGGGGGGGGGGGGGGGTTATTTGGGGGAATTATTCAGACCTCTGCTTTGTATTGCGCAAAGAGTAAACGGACAATAGAAAATAAAAAAAAGTTTAAAAACAAATCCATTGCTGGAGGCTGTTGGAAAATAACTGCCGTCCAGATAGAATTATTAACCTGTGTATATTATCTTCCATTATTTGATATTAATTACAGTTGTGTTTAATTGTTAGAATCTAGGAATTTAAATAATGAGATATAGGTCCAATTATGGGATAAATTGAGTATAATTATTTTTAACCTTTTTAAATGTCCACTTATTCTTTGCATAAATGTGCAACACCGGCCATGTGTATTAGTTTATGTAGTGTTAATTAATGGGTTTGTTTTTTTAAATAACTGAATTTGTACAAATACATATTTATTTTTAATCTTTGTTAGCAATGGCGCTTCTTATTTCCTGTTTTACCGTCTTTTTCTATACTAGGAGAACTCCATTGAAACTGCAGTTTCTACAAAGATCATTCATTGTATTAGCAACATTGATTAATAGTGGGGATGCAGTTAGATCTCGACGATAAGAATACAGACGCTGGAATCCCAAGCGCCGACAATGCCACCATCCGGAACCTGTAGCGCGCGCAGCAAGCCAACGAGCCCGCAAGGGGACTCTGTGCTCGCCATGGTGCCGGTTGTGATGCCGTTGTCTGTATACTGACGGCCGGAATATCATACTGAACCCGAATAGTGCTCTATAAACATGATCAGCACTCAGTTTACCTTTGCCTATCCTTTTATTTTGGTTTTCCACATGCTTTCTGGCAAACACTAGGTGGTACTTGTATTCTTTCTACCAACCACTAATAAAAAGACAAATTAGTGACGTACCAAAGCTATTGTTGTCCCATGGACAATTTCTCCCTGCCATGGAGACTTACTGTCATGTCCACGGAATATGGAGGATAGTTTGACATACTGAATGCCTATCAAGAACCTTTTTCTGGAAATTGTTTTGTATGCTCTTTGATCTTTATGATGAAGCTTTTATTTGTAAAACAAAAATCAACTTAACTCTGACACTTCTCATCGACTAGTATTTATTTTGAAAATAGAATTTTAAAAATTCAAAAGCTGTTAAATACTTCACAGCCACTATACAAGTGTAGGTCAAGCCTCCGTTCAGGTCTGATGACACACCGTGCCATCCAGGAACGGTACTGCAAATAAGGTAAACAGGCTCTTGAGAAGTAAATTGGAATGTGTAAGGCATGTGAGGAATCCTGTTGCCCGCTCTGTGGCCTGACAGAGAGGCGGACATTGTGCAGACTTATGTTTATGGATAAGCAGTCCCACAAACTGAGTACAGACAATATAAATAGACCTTTTTAAAGCACCTATGCATTATTTATACAAAAGTGAGCAACACATTCTGTAAATGTTATGTGGTGCTGCTAAATGTCTAGCAAAATTGAACTATTGTAAAGCGCTGCCACTGTAATATTGGAATAAACACACCCCATTTATTTTACAAGTTATAGGGCTGTACATCAACCTCTTCCCTTCAACTCTTTAGTTGAAGGGATTGTAAACCTTATGTCCGGGGCCCATTTATAAATTCTTGCAAGCCTATTAAATGTATTTCATTTATGTCGTTTTGCAACATGCCACCTATTCCAATCCCAATAAATGTTATGCAATACATTTTTAGTTAAAAGATAAACGTAAAGCTGGATAAAATAGT
Organism: Pseudophryne corroboree; assembly: GCF_028390025.1. Classification (NCBI taxonomy): domain Eukaryota; kingdom Metazoa; phylum Chordata; class Amphibia; order Anura; family Myobatrachidae; genus Pseudophryne; species Pseudophryne corroboree. The sequence continues at coordinate 144,062,328 of NC_086455.1, read as the reverse complement.
GCATATATAATAAGGAATCTAGAACATTTTTTTGGCGTCCTCATACTGTCTATATTTTAATAGCCACTTATTTACTTATTTTAACCTTTTTATACCTGTACGGGTAGCAATAGCTATACTGTAACTAAAATGTTTACATACTGTACACAGAGTTGCAACAAAAGTTGCTAATCTATATGATACCTGCACAGACCGTTTTGAAACAATGAAACAAAAATAAATAAACCAATATTGGCAAGATAGACTTTCACGAGAGTTGAAAGCAATACTGAATAAAAATACCAAACCTTGCAAATATACGGCAAAAACCTTTACAGTGCACATTTAGAGGTTTGCTCACTGAACAGTTGTAATAAAATCTATCACCACACCCTGTGTGCCACAATCCTCCTGGCTCGCAGCTAAATGTGTGCTATAACATAACACTTTGCCTTCCAGAAATAACATACATAACATAAGAGGAAAAGTCCAGAAAGCAGAATTAGGAGCGAGAATCAGGCAGGACTGTGCAATGAGGTGTGATAAGGGTTCCAGGCGTTCGGGATACCAACACAGGCAACCAGACAGTGAGAATCCCAACAGTGCTTAGTCAAGAACGTAAGCCTAATCCTAACCCTGAATTCCCGCAGCCTAACCCTAACCACCTCCTGATACTTACGTTCGGGATATCGGCTGTCGGGCTTCCGGCATTCGTCTTCTGTCTGCTGGAATCCTCAGCTTCGGGATGCTAACTGCATCCTGTGCGATGGAGCCTACTCCTAAATATCATCACTGAGTATGAGCCAAAGTGGCCGTACCATTGGTAAGCATAAATATTTATATACTGCAGCAAAAGAATATTTGTGATCAGAAGAGGCTATATGACTACAAGGATGCAAGACTGTAATGCCCACAGCAGCTAAAAAATAGGATTTTAATTACCTACCGGTAAATCCTTTTCTCGTAGTCCGTAAAGGATACTGGGGTTCCATTTAGTACCATGGGGTATAGACGGATCCACTAGGAGCAATGGGCACTTTCTGAATTTGATAGTGTGGGCTGGCTCCTCCCTCTATGCCCCTCCTACCAGATTCAGTCTAGGAAACTGTGCCCGAGGAGACGGACATACTTTGAGAGAAGGATAGATAAAGATAGTGGTGAGATTCCGAAGCAGAACACACAAACAGAGCAAAGCTATGCTAACCCAACTATAAACAGGAACAGAAACAGCTGAACCAACAACACTTAACCAAGTAACCGTTCAGGAAGAACGAAACACTGGGTGGGCTCCCAGCATCCCCTACGGGCTACGAGAAAAGGATTTACCAGTAGGTAATTAAAATCCTATTTTCTCTTACGTCCTAGAGGATACTGGGAATCCATTTAGTACCATGGGGATGTAACAAAGCTTCCAAACCGATTGGGAGAGTGCTGAGGTTCCTGCAGAACTGACTTGACCAAACTGAAGGTGCTCAGAGGCCAAAGTATCGAACTTGTAGAATTTAGCAAACGTGTTCGAACCTGACCAAGTAGACCAGGCATTCCCAACCACGGTCCTCAAGGCACACTAACAGTGCATGTTTTAGTGATTTCCAAGCTTCAGCACAGGTGACTTAATTAGTAGCTCAGTCAGTTTTGATTTAACCATCTGTGCTGCAGCCTGGATATCACTGAAACCTGCACTGTTGGTGTGCCTTGAGGACCGTGTTTGGGAAAGCCTGAAGTAGACGCTCGGCAGAGCTGTAAAGCCGAGACACCCCGAGCAGCCGCCCAGGAAGAACCCACCGACCTAGTAGAGTGGGCCTGTACAGATTTTGGAACTGCCAAACCTGCCATGGAATAATCATGCTATATTGTGAGCCTGATCCAGCATGCAATTGTCTGCTTTGAAGCAGGACACCCAATTTTATTAGGATCATATAGAACGAACAGCGAGTCAGATTTCCTGTGAAGAGCTGTCCTCTTTACGTATACCTTCAAAGCCCTCACAACAACATCCAAAAGACTTTGAAGTAGCAGAAGTGTCGGTGATAACCGGAACTACAATAGGTTGGTTGATGTGAAACGCAGACACCACTTTCGGAAGAAATTGCTGATGAGCTCCGAGTGAAAAATTAAATAGGGACTTTTGTGAGACAAAGCCACCAGCTCTGATGCACGTATTGATAAAGCCAAGGCCAACAGTGTGATGGTCTTCCACGTAAGATATTGTACATCCACCTCCTGTATTGGTTCAAACCAGTCTGATTGGAGGAACTGCAGCACCAAATTGAGATCCCAAGGTGCCGTGGGAGGCACAAAGGGAGGTTGGATGTGCAGAATAAGTTCTGCTTTCACATCAAAAGACATATTTCTTCCAAATACGGTGGTAATGTTTAGACATTACCCCCTTCTTCCCGGCTTGGATCATAGTCAGGATAACTTTGTTAGGGATCCCTCTTCCATGCAGTCAAAAGTAGCCGCGGCACGTCCTGACAGACGAACAGGCCCTGTTGCAGAAGATCCTTGTGAAGAGGTAGAGGGCACAGACCTTCAAGGAGCATATCCAGAAAGTCCGCGTACCAGGCCCTTCTTGGCCAGTCCGGAGCAATGAGTATTGCTTGAACCTTTTCCCTTTTTATTCTTTTGAGAATTCTTGGGATCTGAGGAAGTGGAGGGAACACGTACACCATCTGATAGACCCATGGAGTCGTTAGAGCATCTACCGCCACTGCCTGTGGGTCTCTTGACCTGAAACAATACCGCTTGAGATTTTTGTTGAGATGAAAGGCCATCATGTCGATTTGTGGATATCCCCACCGACATGTCAAGCACTTGAAGAATACCCTCATGCCGCCTTAATGGCCGGCAACCCGCTAGCCAGGACGCCGGCTCAGTACTCACCACTCTTCATTCTTCTGGCTGTTAGGGGCGGCGGTGTGCTGCGGGAATGTACATTCGCCGTGGTGGGGCTTGCGAATAGTTCCCTCAGGAGCTCAGTGTCCTGTCAGAGGGGATCAGGACCATTAACCCTTCAAGAGGTTGGGCCATGTCCCCCCCCCCCCCCCCCCTAAGTCCGACAAAGCAGGCAGGCTGGTGCCAACCAGCCCTGCCTGAAGATAACAAACACATAACATAAAAGCAGAAAACTCTTCAGGAGCGCGCTTCCATAAGCGTGACCGGCTCCTCCGGGCACATTTTCGAAACTGAGTCTGGTAGGAGAGGCATAGAGAGAGGAGCCAGCCCACACTATCAAATTCTTAAAGTAAACCCGTCTATACCCCATGGTACTAAATGGAACCCCAGTATCCTCTAGGACATAAGAGAAATATATTGTATTTGACTAAACATTGCTTATCAAAGCTCATTCATATCGGATATAATTATAGGATCAATGTCATTTAAGGTTCTTCCACGTTTTTTGTTGAAAAATAAACACATGTAAGGGGGTCATTCAGAGTTGATCGCTCGCTGCCATTTTTCACAGCGCAGCGAACAGGTTACTACTGCGCATGCATATGCACCGCAATGCGCAGGCGCGTCGTACGGCTACAAAGTGGATCATTGCTGAGCAATGGATTTAACGAAGAATCCATTCGCACAGCCGATCGCAAGGAGATTGACAGGAAGAGGGCTTTTGTGGGTGTCAACTGACCGTTTTCTGGGAGTGGCGCGGCGAATGCAGGTGTGTTTAGGCGTTTAGAGGGCGGCTGTCTGACGTCAATTCCGGAACCTGCAATGCTGGAGTCATCGCACAGGGTAAGTAACTCTTACCCTGGTCTTGTTATACACAAAATATTTTTTGCATAGCAGGGCTGCACAAGCAATCGCAGCCTTGCTATGCAAAAATACACTCCCCCATAGGCAGCGTCTAGTTGATCGCACGGGCTGCAAAAGTTGCAGCGTGCGATCAACTCGGAATGACCCCCGTAAGTTTTGCGTGAACTGTATAGAGAGCATGGGAAATGGGTGGTCTAGCAATCTCTTTACTGAAAAGATACTATTTAAGTATTATGCTAGGAGGGTTGGAGGCTAAAAGAAAGTGTTCTGGTGTAAGGAATGCCACCAGAGAAAAAGACACAGAACTTGCGCAGAGTGGAGGGGTCGAGTTGGGAGAAGTTTTATGGTAAGTGAAGAGATGTAAGTTAAGGCCAGTACTCACTGGCCGATGTCAGAGAGATGTGTGCTGAGCGAACCGCTCAGCACAGCGCGATCTGTGCTGAGCGTGCGGGGGGAGACAGGGGGGCCGCTCACTTCACCCAGCGGGTGAAGTGAGCGACCCGCTAGATTGGCCTGCATGCAGGACAATCTAGCAGCAGCGATAGCGATGCGCGGGGCTGCGCATCGCTATCGCTGAGGGGGCTGCACACGGAGCGATCGTGCTTAAAATCTAAGCAATCTAGTCAGATTGCTTAGATTTTAAGCAGCGATCGCTCCGTGAGTACCCCCCTATATTAGTTTTGCCTGTTAAACATATGCCTGTTTGCAGAACATATCTTGTGTATTTCGCCCTCGTTTGTACATGAACCACACATATTGTAACTACAGTACAATCGATGTCAAGTCTTGCGCATTTCAGCTACACACTTGTGATTGAATTAGGAGTAACAAAGCAGAATCATTCAGTGTACAATCTATGTAAAGTTAAACAGAAGGGATACATGTGTTTCAAGGCACATTTTTATTTGTAACGAGCCGTGCTCCGATTAGAGCTGCTTTGGAGCAAGAGCACGTACAGATGGTGGACAGGCTGCAAAGATACATACTGTACAATACTGCACATACACCTCTGATCACCTCTGACTAAGCTGCATTCTACTCCACATTGTATTTGTTGCACTTTCCTCAAATTCAGGAAGATATATGAAAACAATTTTCAAAATTGACAACATTGTTGTTTTTTTCTGCTTAACAAAACCACAAATACACACACACACACACAGCTCCCAAGCTAACCTGTATTTCCCTTCCTGGAATCCCTGCCTGACACTTTCATAGAGCCAGCTGGGAGTTCTCTGTCTTACAAAAGAGATTAGCATTCCACAAGCATTCCTTAGGTCACGACCATTAGTTCCTATAGCAACTACTGGGCAAGCCTGGGAAAGCGGTACAAAGACCGGCGAGCACAGGCAGACCATGTAAACGAAAGGTGTTACTGTACGGCTACATTAGCATTCTCTGCAGAAACTGCTAAATGACATGATAAACGGACATCCAGAAAATTGTGGCTCTCTCCTTACTACTCTTCTGCCAAACTGGTAATAACATTAGAAACAAATAGGATTAAAAACATTGCTGTAAAAAAATTGGCAGCAGAAGGGCACCTGTCCATGGGGTGTGATACCACGGGCGACCACTTTGTACAGAGCCCAGAAGAGGAACACCCTCTGTACAGTGGTAGTATACATGCTTTCATTAGTAACTTCCTACAACAGCAATATGACTTTAAAGATCAAATAAACAGAACATTCGTTTGTTGTTTGAGCAAGTTTACCCAGAAGGCAGTGCTCCTGTGCTAAAACCACGTGCTACAAAAGGGAAAGTAGACCGGTTGCTTCTGCTGGGTTGTTGTTGTTTTTTTGTTTGTTTTTTTTACAAAAGCTCCTAAAATACATAGTTTAAATAATATCTAAAAAATCATATAGTTTTTGGAATATCTCAAATCTGCAGGACAGGACAAATTCTTAAAAAGAATATTTCTAAGAAAAAAATAAATAAATGTAAAAATCTAAAATGACTTAAGCTGGGTACACATTAAACCAGGCATTCCCAACCACGGTCCTCAAGGCACACTAACAGTGCAGGTTTTAGTGATATCCAGGCTTCAGCACAGGTGACTTAATTAGTAGCTCAGTTATTTTGATTTAACCATCTGTGCTGCAGCCTGGATATCCATAAAACCTGCACTGTTGGGGTGCCTTGAGGACCGTGGTTGGGAATGCCTGCATTAAACAATGTGTTCCCAGTGCGATTCTATCCGCGACGGGACCCAGTGGCAGGGCTGGCATCAGCAAGTGCATATACACTCGTTGATGACGACAGCGATTAGCGATGGCTGGGGGGGGCATAATGTAGCCCGTCGGACCTGCCTGAGGTACCCGAAGCATAATCCCTGTTAGGTGACGGCATCGGGAGAAAAGGATGCTGGCATCGGGAGAAAAGGATGCTGGCATCAAGGCTAATAGGAGAGCCCCCGGCGATCCTTTTAGTAGCAGCAAAGTCTCTAATACCCCTTTCACAACGCCAATGCCGGATCCCACCCGGGAATTGGAAACCTGGTCCTTTTCCGGGATCCGGCATTGGACCCTAACTGCTGGCTTCCCGACCCGGCAATATGCCAGGCCGGTTGCCATAGGGCGGAGGCGGCGCTGGGAGATGAGCTCATCTCTGTGCCGCCTCTTCCCTATGTAGTGAACAGGTCCTGGCTCGCATCGATCCGGGAGCCCGTTCACGCTGCCACTGACGCGGTATTCAACCCGGGAATAACACTGCTTTATTCCTGGGTTGAATTACCAGGTCAGGCGAACCAGGAATTCGACCATGGCCATTTCACATCGCACACCGACCTGTGTCGACCCGGCAATATGACGGGTCGATACCGGATTATTTGTGCGGTGTGAAAGGGGTATTATACTGTAAACTTACGGATTCTATTTACTTGAAATCCCCTGTAGTTGCTACAGAACTGAAGCAGTAAAACACCACAAGTCCCGTTTCAGGACTCCAGGCAGATCCATATTGCCTATGGATGTATAAATGATAGCAGAAAATTAAATACATACCATGTACCGGCTGTCAAGATCCAGACAGCGGCAAACCATACGCCAGAATGCCGGCAGGGAGGCGAGCGCTAGGAGTCCCCTTGCGGGCTTGGTGGCTCACGCACCCATGAGTGGGAATAGCCCTGGTGGGTCGGGATGCCGGCTGTTGGTATTGCTGGCTGTTGGGATTTCGGCGTCTGTATCCTGAACGCTGGGATCCCCACAGCCGCCATTTTAACTGCAACCCCTGAAAAGACTTTACTGTGATGTGATATCTATAATAAATAACATAATGATATGAATGATAGTCACCGCTGCTGAAGTTCCAAAAAGACTACAAATCAATCTATATGACATAATTACACCTGCAGCATATTAAATACAGAATAATAACTCCATGTACTACCTGCTGTAAATTCTAAACATCTATATTATAAAGACAGAAAGTTTAGGAAGAGTGAGTAAGAGGGAAAAAGTGTGTGTGTGTGTGTGTGTGTGTGTGTGTGTGTGTGTGTGTGTGTGTGTGTGTATGTATGTGAGTGTGTTTGTGGGTATGGGTATGTGAGTGTGCTCGCGGAGTCATTATGTGTAAGCGGCGCTATTATTAGAGGCATGTATAAGTGGCATCGCTACAGTGGGCAGTCTGTGTTTAGGCACCACCGCTACTGGGGGCAGTCTGTGCGTAAGCGGCACCGCTATTGGGGGGCATTACATGTATAAGCAGTACCGCACTGGGGTCTTTAATATGGTGCAAGGGCCATTCATATAGTGTTGCTACGTGTGTGCACAGGATTTATTTTTTAAAATACAGTATATATATATTTTTTTACTTTTTATATTTTTTTTTTATTTTTTTGAGGGGGGGGGGGGGGGGGCGCTTATTTTGTCCGTCCCGGGCCCCACAATTTCTGATGGCAGCCTGGATACATCACCTGAGTACCAATTATTTTGCTTTTAAACAAAAGTAACTTTCACAAACTCAAGTGTCTATTTCTAAAATTCTCTGCATAGATGTTCACTAGCGCCTTGCAATGCAGAGTGATCTGATTTACCACAGAATTCTGTCCACCCATGAGTCTAAGCTTATTTCTCCACTGGCCAGAAAACTACAATTACACACATGATATGTCTTACCTTTAACTGTGTAGGCATTATGGACAAACATGCAATCTCTATATGAAGACACTGGCAATTAATAGAAACAGTCTCTACATGTCACTACACGCTTAATTGGGTCATGTAACTGTGATGTACTGTATGCTGCACCATTTTTTACCTTACACTTTATGAAGTTTGTACATACATTGTAGAATGAAGTATATCAATACAGGCGCTAGCTGACATTTCTCCCACAATCCAAAAACATTGGTTAACCACTTAAATGGATATTTTTTTTAGAAAACACAAAATGGAGCACTGTTAGAATATACAGTAAAGCCAGTGTTTTATTGCTCACATAACAAGCAGGAGTCAACGTTTCGGTCCATAAAAGACCAGGTTCAAAACATACAGCAGCATTTCTATACAACAGATCCAGCATGCTATACATGTGGGGGCCATATCATCACTTCCAGGACTCCTTGTTCTTCTTTACACTGAATATAGTACTTATTGATATGTATGTTTGGGGTTGTTGTCCTGCTGCAGAATAAACTTGAAACCAATTAGTCGCCTCCCTGATGGTATTGCATGATGGATACGTACCTGCCTGTATTTCTCAGCACTGAAGCAAAACAAAAAGGGCAACATAGAGAACCGAAGATGCAGTGGTCGACCAAGAAAACTTAGGGGGCAATTCAGACCTGATCGTAGCAGCAAATTTGTAAGCTAATGGGCACTGCAGGTGTGACAGATATAACATGTGCAGAGAGAGTTAGATTTGGGTGGGTTATTTTGTTTCTGTACAGGGTAAATACTGTCTGCTTTATTTTTACACTGCAATTTAGATTTCAATTTGAATACACCCCACCCAAATCTAACTCTCTCTGCACATGTTATATCTGCCACACCTGCAGTGCACATGGTTTTGCCCATCTGCTAACAAATACTGCAATCAGGTCTGAATTACCCCCTTAGTGCGTGCATCAGATGAAAGACACTTCATGCTTTGAAATCAGAAGCTGTCCTGCAGTGCTATCAGCTCAGAACCGGCAGAAACCAGTAGGACCCAGGTATACCCATCTACTGTTCAGAGAAGTCTGTCCAGAAGTGGTGTTCATGGAAGAATTGCAGCCAATAAGCCATACCTTCAACGTGGAAACAAGGCCAAGAGACTTAACTATGCACGGAAACATAGGAACGGGGTGCAGAAAATGGCCGCTGGTGTTCTAGACCGACAAGTCAAAATATGAAATATTTGGCTGTAACAGAAGGCGTTTTTTTGCCGAAGGGCTGGAGAGCGGTAACAGTGAAGCATGGTGGAGGTTCCTTGTAAGTTTGGAGCAGCATTTCTGCAAACGGAGTTGGAGATTTGGTCAGGATTAATGGTGTCCTCAATGCAAAGAAATACAGGCAGGTACTTATCCATCATGCAGTACCATCAGGGAGGTGTCTGATTGGCTCCAAATTTATTCTGCAGCAGGATAATGACCCCAAACATACAGCCAATGTAATTAAGAACTATCTTCAGTGTAAAGAAGAACAAGAAGTCCTAGAAGGTCTGGCCCAGAGCCCTCATCTCATCATCATCGAGTCTGTCTGGGATTACATGAAGAGACAGGTGAGGTAAAACTGGCCTATAGTTTCTATCTCCACAAACCCTTCAGATGCTTCTCTATTGGAGTTCTATGGGGGACCAGGTTCCAGTCACTGAAAACTTCAGACTAAGGAGCCCAATAGCTCTGGAGCAAATGGGGCTTCTTGTGTTTGTACAACAGATGCGAAAATCTAAAGGAATTTAATATCACCCTATAACTTTAGATGGGTAATTGGGCACGCAAAAAAAAAACTGAATTCCCCCTATCATCTGTAAAACATGGTGGAGGCTGTGTGACGGCATGGGCATGCAAGGCTTCCAACGGCACTGGGTCACAAGTGTTTATTGATGATGATGGACAGAAGCAGCCAGATGAATTCTGAAGTGTGTAGGGATATATACTGTCTGCTCATATTCAGTAAAGTGGATTGGAGGTGCTTCACAATACAGATGGGCAATGACAAAGTATACTGTGAAGCAACCCAGGAGTTTAAGGCAGAGAAGTGGACTATTCTGCAATGGGCGAGTCAATCTCCTGACCTCAACTTGATTTGGTATGCATTTCAGACGCTGGAGACAAAGGTATATGCAGAAAGACCCACAAACAACTGAAGACAGCTGCAGGAAAGGCCTGGCAAAATATAACAAAGGAGGAAACCCAGCATTTGGTGAAGTACATGGGTTCAAGACTTCAGTCATTGCCTGCAAAGGGTTCTCGCAAAAAGTAATAACAAAAACAAAAAAACAAAAAATTGAAATATACTGTATGTTACTTGAAAATAGGGGACTGCATCTAAAAACGGATGCAGTTCCTAAAATCGAATTACTTAGTTTTTTCCTATTTACCACCTGAAGAATACCTATGTTACATTTCAGCTTCCTAACATATCAGGAAGTAAGAGAAATAGTAGTGTTCACTCTAGGCTGTTTAAGCAGGGCGCCGCGCCCTGCCCGATTTTTTAAGGGCAAAACCCGCCCTGCCCTTTCTGCGGCGCCCTGCTAAAACAGCCACCCGCTTTCTGTCCCTCTCAGTGTGTAAAGATGCCGCGCGCATGCGCGCGGCATCCATTCACGTTGTCAGAGAGCTTGGGGGAAGCCCAGCACCTCCGTAGGTGCTGGGCACGCCCCCAACAGTGACGGCGCCGTCTGCCCATGCCCCCGTCTGTGTACTGACCCGCCCACTTGCATTACGTGCAAGTGGGCACGCCCCTATTTCCATAGCCACGTCCTCTTTTAGCCCTAACGGACGCACGCCCTGCCCGTCCGCTGGAGTGAACACTAAAAATAAGAATTTACTTACCGATAATTCTATTTCTCGGAGTCCGTAGTGGATGCTGGGGTTCCTGAAAGGACCATGGGGAATAGCGGCTCCGCAGGAGACAGGGCACAAAAAGTAAAGCTTTAGGATCAGGTGGTGTGCACTGGCTCCTCCCCCTATGACCCTCCTCCAAGCCTCAGTTAGGATACTGTGTCCGGACGAGCGTACACAATAAGGAAGGATTTTGAATCCCGGGTAAGACTCATACCAGCCACACCAATCACACTGTACAACCTGTGATCTGAACCCAGTTAACAGTATGATAACAGCGGAGCCTCTGAAAAGATGGCTCACAACAATAATAACCCGATTTTTGTAACTATGTACAAGTATTGCAGATAATCCGCACTTGGGATGGGCGCCCAGCATCCACTACGGACTCCGAGAAATAGAATTATCGGTAAGTAAATTCTTATTTTCTCTATCGTCCTAGTGGATGCTGGGGTTCCTGAAAGGACCATGGGGATAATACCAAAGCTCCCAAACGGGCGGGAGAGTGCGGATGACTCTGCAGCACCAAATGAGAGAACTCCAGGTCCTCCTTAGCCAGGGTATCAAATTTGTAGGATTTTACCAACGTGTTTGCCCCTGACTAAATAGCCGCTCGGCAAAGTTGTAAAGCCGAGACCCCTCGGGCAGCCGCCCAAGATAAGCCCACCTTCCTTGTGGAATGGGCATTTACATATTTTGGCTGTGGCAGGCCTGCCACAGAATGTGCAAGCTGAATTGTATTACACATCCAACTAGCAATAGTCTGCTTAGAAGCAAGAGCACCCAGTTTGTTGGGTGCATACAGGATAACAGCAAGTCAGTTTTCCTGACTCCAGCCGTCCTGGAACCTATATTTACAGGGCCCTGACAACATCTAGCAACCTGGAGTCCTCTAAGTCCCTAGTAGGCGCAAGGCACCAAAATAAGCTGGTTCAGGTGAAACACTGACACCACCTTAGGGAGAGAACTGGGGATGAGTCCGCAGCTCTGTCCTGTCCAAATGGACAACCAGATATGGGCTTTTTTGAGAAAAAAACCACCAATTTGACACTCGCCTGGTCCAGGCCAGGGCCAAGAGCATGGTCACTTTTCATGTGAGATGCTTCAAATCCACAGATTTGACTGGTTTTAAACCAATGTGATTTGAGGAATCCCAGAACTACGTTGAGATCCCACAGTGCCACTGGAGGCACAAAAGGGGGTTGTATATGCAATACTCCCTTGACAAACTTCTGGACTTCAGGAACTGAAGCCACTTCTTTCTGGAAGAAAATCGACAGGGCCGAAATTTGAACCTTAATGGACCCCAATTTGAGGCCCATAGACACTCCCGTTTGCAGGAAATGCAGGAATCGACCGAGTTGAAATTTCTTCGTGGGGCCTTTCTGGCCTCACACCACGCAACATATTTTTGCCACATGTGGTGATAATGTTGTGCGGTCACCTCCTTTCTGGCTTTGACCAGGGTAGGAATGACCTCTTCCGGAATGCCTTTTTCCCTTAGGATCCGGCGTTCCACCGCCATGCCGTCAAACGCAGCTGCGGTAAGTCTTGGAACAGACATGGTACTTGCTGAAACAAGTCCCTTCTTAGCGGCAGAGGCCACAAGTCCTCTGTGAGCATCTCTTGAAGTTCCGGGTACCAAATCCTTCTTGGCCAATCCGGAGCCATGAGTATAGTTCTTACTCCTCTACGTCTTATAAGTCTCAGTACCTTAGGTATGAGAAGCAGAGGATGGAACACATACACCGACTGGTACATCCATGGTGTTACCAGAACGTCCACAGCTATTGCCTGAGGGTCTCTTAACCTGGCGCAATACCTGTCCCGTTTTTTGTTCAGACGGGACGCCATCATGTCCACCTTTGGTATTTCCCAACGGTTTACAATCATGTGGAAAACTTCCCGATGAAGTTTCCATTCTGCCGGGTGGAGGTCGTGCCTGCTGAGGAAGTCTGCTTCCCAGTTTCCATTCCCGGAATGAAACACTGCTGACAGTGCTATCACATGATTTTCCGCCCAGCGAAAAGTCCTTGCAGTTTTTGCCATTGCCCTCCTGCTTCTTGTGCCGCCCTGTCTATTTACGTGGGCGACTGCCGTGATGTTTTTCCCACTGGATCAATACCGGCTGACCTTGAAGCAGAGGTCTTGCTAAGCTTAGAGTATTATAAATTTACCCTTAGCTCCAGTATATTTATGTGGAGAAAAGTCTCCAGACTTGATCACACTCCCTGGAAATTTTTTCCTTGTGTGACTGCTCCCCAGCCTCTCGGGCTGGCCTCCGTGGTCACCAGCATCCAATCCTGAATGCCGAATCTGCGGCCCTCTAGAAGATGAGCACTCTGTAACCACCACAGGAGAGACACCCTTGTCCTTGGATATAGGGTTATCCGCTGATGCATCTGAAGATGCGATCCGGACCATTTGTCCAGCAGATCCCACTGAAAAATTCTTGCGTGAAATCTGCCGAATGGAATTGCTTCGTAGGAAGTCACCATCTTTACCAGGACCCTTGTGCAATGATGCACTGATTTTAGGAGGTTCCTGACTAGCTCGGATAACTCCCTGGCTTTCTCTTCCGGGAGAAACACCTTTTTCTGGACTGTGTCCAGAATCATCCCTAGGCACAGCAGACTTGTCGTCGGGATCAGGTGCGATTTTGGAATATTTAGAATCCACCCGTGCTGTTGTAGCAGTATCCGAGATAGTGCTACTCCGACCTCCAACTGTTCCCTGGACTTTGCCCTTATCAGGAGATCGTCCAAGTAAGGGATAATTAAGACGCCTTTTCGTCGAAGAAGAATCATCATTTCGGCCATTACCTTGGTAAAGACCCGGGGTGCCGTGGACAATCCAAACGGCAGCGTCTGAAACTGATAGTGACAGTTCTGTACCACGAACCTGAGGTACCCTTAGTGAGAAGGGCAAATTTTGGACATGGAGGTAAGCATCCCTGATGTCTCGGGACACTATATAGTCCCCTTCTTCCTGGTTCGTTATCACTGCTCTGAGTGACTCCATCTTGATTTGAACCTTTGTAAGTGTTCAAATTTTTTTAGATTTAGAATAGGTCTCACCTAGCCTTCTGGCTTCAGTACCACAATATAATGTGGAATAATACCCCTTTTCTTGTTGTAGGAGGGGTAATTTGATTATCACCTGCTGGGAATACAGCTTGTGAATTGTTTCCCATACTGCCTCCTTGTCGGAGGGAGACCTTGGTAAACCAGACTTCAGGAGCCTGCGAAGGGCAAACGTCTCGACATTCCAATCTGTACCCCTGGGATACTACATGTAGGATCCAGGGGTCCTGTACGGTCCCAGCGTCATGCTGAGAGCTTGGCAGAAGCGGTGGAACGCTTCTGTTCCTGGGAATGGGCTGCCTGCTGCAGTCTTCTTCCCTTTCCTCTATCCCTGGGCAGATATGACTCTTATAGGGACGAAAAGACTGAGGCTGAACAGACGGTGTCTTTTTCTGCAGAGATGTGACTTAGGGTAAAAACGGTGGATTTTCCAGCAGTTGCCGTGGCCACCAGGTCCGATGGACCGACCCCAAATAACTCCTCTTCCTTTATACGGCAATACACCTTTGTGCCGTTTGGAATCTGCATCACCTGACCACTGTCGTGTCCATAAACATCTTCTGGCAGATATGGACATCGCACTTACTCTTGATGCCAGAGTGCAAATATCCCTCTGTGCATCTCGCATATATAGAAAATGCATCCTTTAAATGCTCTATAGTCAATAAAATACTGTCCCTGTCAAGGGTATCAATATTTTTAGTCAGGGAATCCGACCAAGCCACCCCAGCTCTGCACATCCAGGCTGAGGCGATCGCTGGTCGCAGTATAACACCAGTATGTGTGTATATACTTTTTATGATATTTTCCAGCCTCCTGTCAGCTGGCTCCTTTAGGACGGCCCTATCTATAGACGGTACCGCCACTTGTTTTGATAAGCGTGTGAGCGCCTTATCCACCCTAAGGGGTGTTTTCACACACTTCATTTAATTTATCTGATTCAGGAAAAACTACGGTAGTTTTTTCACATCCCACATAATACCCTCTTTTGTGGTACTTGTAGTATCAGAAATATGTAACACCTCCTTCATTGCCCTTAACGTGTGGCCCTAATAAGGAATACGTTTGTTTATTCACCGTCGACACTGGATTCAGTGTCCGTGTCTGTGTCGACCGACTAAAGTAAACGGGCGTTTTAAAACCCCTGACGGTGTTTCTGAGACGTCTGGACCGGTACTAATTGTTTGTCGGCCGTCTCATGTCGTCAACCGACCTTGCAGCGTGTTGACATGATCACGTAATTCCCTAAATAAGCCATCCATTCCGGTGTCGACTCCCTAGAGAGTGACATCACCATTACAGGCAATTGCTCCGCCTCCTCACCAACATCGTCCTCATACATGTCGACACACACGTACCGACACACAGCACACACACAGGGAATGCTCTGATAGAGGACAGGACCCACTAGCCCTTTGGAGAGACAGAGGGAGAGTTTGCCAGCACACACCAAAAACGCTATAATTATATAGGGACAACCTTATATAAGTGTTTTCCCTTATAGCATCTTTTATATATTTCTAACGCCAAATTAGTGCCCCCCCTCTCTGTTTTAACCCTGTTTCTGTAGTGCAGTGCAGGGGAGAGCCTGGGAGCCTTCCCTCCAGCCTTTCTGTGAGGGAAAATGGCGCTGTGTGCTGAGGAGATAGGCCCCGCCCCTTTTTCGGCGGGCTCGTCTCCCGCTCTTTAATGGATTCTGGCAGGGGTTAAATATCTCCATATAGCCCCCGGAGGCTATATGTGAGGTATTTTTAGCCAAAAAAGGTTTTCATTTGCCTCCCAGGGCGCCCCCCTCCCAGCGCCCTGCACCCTCAGTGACTGCCGTGTGAAGTGTGCTGAGAGGAAATGGCGCACAGCTGCAGTGCTGTGCGCTACCTTAAGAAGACTGAGGAGTCTTCTGCCGCCGATTCTGGACCTCTTCTCGTTTCAGCATCTGCAAGGGGGCCGGCGGCGAGGCTCCGGTGACCATCCAGGCTGTACCTGTGATCGTCCCTCTGGAGCTAATGTCCAGTAGCCAAAGAAGCCAATCCATCCTGCACGCAGGTGAGTTCACTTCTTCTCCCCTAAGTCCCTCGTTGCAGTGATCCTGTTGCCAGCAGGACTCACTGTAAAATAAAAAACCTAAGCTAAACTTTTCTAAGCAGCTCTTTAGGAGAGCCACCTAGATTGCACCCTTCTCGGCCGGGCACAAAAATCTAACTGAGGCTTGGAGGAGGGTCATAGGGGGAGGAGCCAGTGCACACCACCTGATCCTAAAGCTTTACTTTTTGTGCCCTGTCTCCTGCGGAGCCGCTATTCCCCATGGTCCTTTCAGGAACCCCAGCATCCACTAGGACGATAGAGAAATAGGGGTGTACTCAATTCTGGTCGGAAACTGCAGTCTTGTCGGAAAACACGTGGATCGGCGGAATTGCCATGGATCCACGTGTTTTGTCAAAAGCGGCAACCAAATCCAACAGGTGTTGGCTCCGTTTCAAACCATGTCAATCCGACTTTACTAAAAGTCGGATTGGCATTGTCGTGAGCGGCAGCAAATCCTGTCGGATTTGGTCGCTCATCGAATACTCAGATGACGGACACCAATTGAACACACCCCTTAAAGTATTTGAGTGCTTTTGCATATACTAACTATATATATATATATATATATATATATATATATATATATATATATATATATATATAGTACACACACACACACGTATACAGTACACATTGTTCAGCATGTACCAATTAAGGAGGCCAATCCCGGGATTCGGGATTGAAAAACGCAGTAGGGATCAGTGAAGAAGGGTGTAGGGAGCAGCGCTGGAGGGCAGGTAGTGGTGCGGAAGGGAGGGAGGGTGTAGGTAGCTGGGCGGGAGGATGTAGGTAGCTGGGCGGGAGGATGTAGGTAGCCGGGCGGGAGGGTGTAGGTAGCTGGGCGGGAGGGTGTAGGCAGCTGGGCGGGAGGGTGTAGGCAGCTGGGCGGGAGGGTGTGGGCGGGAGGGTGTAGGCAGCTGGGCGGGAGGGTGTAGGTAGCTGGGCGGGAGGGAGGCTGTTAGCACTGCACGGAGGGAGGGTGGGTGTAAGTAATACCACTTACTACTAGGTGGGCGGCAGCCATGGACACACTGAACGCGGCGGCATTTCAAATGAAGTGCCGGCCGCCAGCCAACCAGAGCTGGCGGATCGGCAGCCAATCAGGGAAGCGGCCGCAGCAGTCGCTCCTGATTGGCTGCCGCGGCAGCTTCCCTGATTGGCTGCCGGTCCGCCAGCTCTGATTGGCTGGAGGCCGGCGCCACATTTGAAGTGCCGCCGCGTTCAGCGTTTGTCTATGGCTGCCGCCCGCCTAATTGTAAGTTGTATTACTTACACAACCACCCTCCCGCACATGCGCCGTGTAATCCCGTGAATCCCGGGATTGGATGCTCCAATCCCGGGATTCAAATCCCGGAATTTTTGGGCCCAAATCCCGGGATTGGCCTCCCTAGTACCAACCAAATAATCAAACAAATTCAGCAATTCCAATGTTTCTGTTTTTTTAACCCGTATCACCTAAACATACCTCCTTGTATACTCCATATACTATGGACTTCTATGTCACCCTAAATTGATGTATAAGCTATAAATCAGCAAATAATGGTGGGAGTTGTAGTGTGATGGCAGAGGCACAGATTGCAATACTCATGTTAATGATCGGAACTCTGACAACCTATAAGTAAAGATTCTTAACAGTGTCTTATAAACAATGGCTTGGCACGCTGTCTCTATTAGTGAAGGGAGTGGACTTTGGAATTAATCACTGCTTGTTTAAACACATAGCAATAGCAAAGAATTTCAAACACTGCCCACTAACAAAACTGCATACATAAAAGAAGGCATTGCTTATACAACCCCCTCATAACCTTAAACCACAAAATAAAAAGCTAGTGGATTTATAAACAATATAGAAAAAAAGAAACATAAATTTTATTGCTGAACACATTTATAAGATAGTTAAAACATTATTGTACCTCTGTTTGAAAACTATTTTTATTCAGGAGGTTTTTTTTTGTTTTTTTTTGGGGGGGAGGGGGGTTTCAATTAAAAAAACTGGGATGTAAAATCTGAATGCAACACTCCCAGCT
This sequence comes from Pseudophryne corroboree, assembly GCF_028390025.1. Classification (NCBI taxonomy): domain Eukaryota; kingdom Metazoa; phylum Chordata; class Amphibia; order Anura; family Myobatrachidae; genus Pseudophryne; species Pseudophryne corroboree. The sequence continues at coordinate 144,044,413 of NC_086455.1, read as the reverse complement.
CAGTTTTCACTGCCTGAGTGATTCTGGCTAGTGGGGCCCAGTAGCTGTGTGCTTGAACTACAGCACCCATTATTTTATCAACCACCACTATAATATGGGTGGTCTTCAGGTTGCCGACAGTCGGGCTCCCGACGACCACCATACTGGCGCCGGAATCCTGACCGCCGGCATATCTAACAGCTTTTCTCCCTCTTGGGGTTCCACGACCCCCCCTAGAGGGAGAATAGATAGCGTGGCGCACCGTGCCCGCAGTACGGAGAGCACAGCGAGCCCACAAGGGGCTCATTGCGCTCACCCAGCTGTTGGTATGCCGGCAGTCGGGATTCCAGTGCCGGTATGCAGGCCGCCGGGAGCCCGACCGCCGGCATCACATACTGCACCCCTATAATATGGCTGCAGAAGGGCAGCTATGTGGTTGTATTAATAAGGAGATGCAATCTCTGCAATTGCAGGGTCATTCCCCTCCACAGATTTACACAGCCCTGGCATGAAACAACAGTGGACATGGGGCATTTCACTTCAGGAACTAAATGTGCATAAATCCGATGGCTTTACACACAAAGATTTTCAATTAACGCTAATAATCAGTAGCAATACCAAAGCAGGTTTAAAAGAAAGGAATACAATTTATTTAAACACAGTAGTGCTAGCTCTAGTGTACACGGCATAACACAATTGATAAAATATGATAACAATTGTTGGACTGGATCGTACCAATGAGAAGATAGAGGAGCCACAGGTGGAAGCTTAGATCTAAGCCCTGGGAAAGAGACCTGCAGTCTCGAAACGCGTTGGTCTGGACAACAAGAATTGGACTTCTACACGATTGTGGATGTCACCTTTAGACATCAACAGCAACCAAGCTCAGGAGCCAATAGCAGGGTGAAGCCGGAGCACCCTGTTAATATTCCACCTGTGGCTCCTCTATCTTCTCATTGGTACGATCCATTCCAACTATTGTTATCAGATTTTTATCTATTGTGTTATGCCATGTACACCAGAGATAGCACTACTATCATTTTACAGGCTGTGACAGTAAAGAGCTGACTGGTTGGTATTTTATCTTTCTCCACTTTATCTCTCTTCAAGCTTTGATAAATCTTTTACCCAGAAACTAGTTGTGGTTTTGTGTTGTTTTTTTTTTACCATGAAAGCTTAAAAATCCAAATCCGCCTCTCCGGCCGTAAGTCTAGATGTGAGCAGAGTGGGCTGGACTCTGCATGCCGTTACGAGAGCACGCTCATTTAATGAGCTTGTGCTGTGTGAATTCAAGCAAGATACACCAAGCCATCAGCCCCTGCATGCCATTTCTTTGTATCATGAACCCATCAATGTATTGGGGAAAGCAACATATTGGCACATTATGAATAATAGATAATGATGGAGTGCCTCAGGCACTGTAGTGAGAATAACCGAACCACATACTGTGGCTGTGAATGCCAGAGGCAGTAAAGGTATAGACAGCTGTATTGGAAAAAACATCCTTCCTTTAGTATAGTTCCTTTAAATTTTCTTTAGTATATTTTAGGCACATTGCACCTAAACATTGAATATCACACATTTCTATTTCAAGAACAGATTGGCAATAATGAAGTCACCCAGACACTGCTGTATACTGTAGGCAGTATATTTTAGAGCACGAGACATACTGTACGCAATGTTTATGTGCAAGTCCGCAGTACAAATTCGGGAACATTCCTGTGGCTATACATTATATAAATGTAAATCGTTAATACTAGCGTGCGGAGAAAACGCTATACCAAAAAGTCTACATAATCTTTTTCACGCTCAATGGTGGTCATTCAGAGTTGTTCGCTAGCTGCAATCGTTCGCTGTGTTGAGTGATGAGGCAAAAAAAACGGCAATTCTGCATATGCGTATGCGGCGCAATGCGCACAGTAATTTTACAACAAACGATGAAGTTTCACAAAAGGTCTAGCGAAGCTTTTCAGTCGCACTGCTGGCCGCAGAGTGATTGACATGAAGTGGGCGTTTCTGGGTGTCAACTGTTCGAAAAAACGCAGGCGTGCCAGGAAAAACGCAGGCGTGGCTGGCCGAACGCAGGGTGTGTTCATGATGTCAAAACAGGAACTGAACAGTCTGAAGCGCTGAGTAGGTATTGACCTACTCTAAAACTGCACACAAAAATTATGCAGCCGCTCTGCGATCCTTTCGTTCGCACTTCTGCTAAGCTAAAATATACTCCCAGTGGGAGGCGGCATAGCGTTTGCACGGCTGCTAAAAACTGCTAGCGAGCGAACAACTCGGAATGACCACCCATCTCCGCTACAAGACAGAAAACATGTAACACTGGCGTAGTGCATAAACATGGGGTAATGTAAATCACTGTTTAAATGACCCCACATTCACTCACAAAGTTTAGTGGAGAACAGTGGATTTATTATAAAAGCTATTATTCAAGTATTTCACTTCTTATTTAAGTTTTTATTTTTGCATATAGTTAATCAAACGGCTGAGTCAAAATGAGCTACTTTTCTGTCTAGAATCTAAAATTGCATACAGGGTATGAGGTCTCACTTCAAGGCTGCACCTCCGCATAAACGCAAACAAGCTCAAAACTATTCTTTCCTTAACTGCAGCGAATGCTGGAGAATGTATATGTTATATATGCTATGTATATGACGTACGTTAGGCTCTCCTGTGCAGCTATAAGAAAATGTAGAGGTCATGGCTACTACTGCTTTGCCTGCTTTTGGTCTTACATTTGTTCCTTTCTGGTCCTAGACATACATAAAATGGCATCACACCTGTCCACAGGTATTAGGCCATGCCACTGAAACGTAAGAAGATTACCACATCTCAGTAGGAGTGACAAGAGAACTCTATAGGATGTAATGGAGTTCTGGGAAAAAGGTAGCATGCAATGAGAATGTGCAGAATCTAAGCCGTGTATGCAGACTTAACAGCATCACCATAGTGTTCTTATCAAAAATTCCAAGCACACGCCTATGACCTCATGTGCATAAAAGTCAGTTTCACTCATTCATTTGGCTGTAACGAAAGTGCTGTACACTATCATTACCTGATGAAAATGCTGCCCTGCTCTCTCATGGCTGACCGAAAGATCAGGGCAATTCACCCGAGACAGGATGTATGCCCAAGAACCAGGAAGGAAAAGGAAACGGGGAAGAAGAAAAAAAAAAAAAAGCTAGACCAGTGTCTCTCCAGTTATATAAATGGCTGAAAGTGAGCGCAGATGCCAGTGTAGAAGGATCTACAGGTCCAGTAGCTTCAGAGGAGGAGAACAGTAAATGAGACTTCTTATTCCTCAAAGCTCTCCAGCTGGGTACACACTAGACCAGAGGTTCTCAAACTCGGTCATCGGGAGCCCACATAGTGCATGTTTTGCAGGTAACCCCGCAGGTGCACAGGTGTATTAATTACTCACTGACACATTTTAAAAGGTCCACAGGTGGAGCTAATTATTTCACTTGCGATTCTGTGAGGAGACCTGCAAAACATGCACTGTGTGGGCCCCCGAGGACCGAGTTTGAGAACCTCTGCACTAGACTATGGGGGAGATTCAAATGTTTGAAAAGTCAGTTGGGAGTCTGTTTATTCCTGTCTATTAGATAGGATAGGGAAAAACAGACTCCCAACCGACTTTTCAAACATTTGAATTCGCCCCAATATGTTGTCCGATATGGCAGAACGGACAGACATATTGGTTACATCGTTTAGGGTGTACCTGCTAGGTCTCTGACGATGCGTGCTACCGTGCATCATCAGCTATATCCTTCGTCGGCCCTGCATGCAAGGACAACGGAAGACATCGCTAGTAAGGGTCATGGTGCCAAATGCAGCATGGCTCCCACAGTCGCTCTGTTGTTGCCGGCATCGGCAAGTGTGCAAGCACTTGCTGATGCCGGCTCCCCTGCCAGGTCCCGCTGCCCGCGATGTTGTTGGGTACACACAGCTTAAGGTCATCTCATTAGTTATTTATATCAATGTTTGGCAAAATAAGAAGAGCAATACTGGCACTGACAGAAGACATTATTTGCCAGTAAATCGGAGATTTGGGAATCACAGGATGGATAATGGCAGTGCTTAATAAACTACTAAGAGTTGAAAGCAGTCCAAGCTTCATGAGCAGGGAGACAGTGGACACAGAAGAGTGGTCCTTATATCCAACAGCCTTTCTGATGCGGATACTGAAGGGGGCAGACTTCATATAGATCCCTTAGCAATACTTGCAACAAGCGCTCTATGATATATTCCACAATAATCACAATAATGGTTTGCTTAGTGTCCAGCATACTGAAAGAAATGTTGGAAGGCAGTGTGAATGCCATAATAGTCCTGCATTGGTGGGCAAGAACAACATGATTTATGTAGACACTCTAACGTTTGTACCACCTTACTCCCACCCGTCACCCGACCGGTATCCGGTTGATAGATAGACAGTGTCTAGTTAGACAGTCAATAGATAGACACCTTATGTTAGACAGACATTAGGTCGACAAAGTCAAAAGGGCGACATGAAAATGGTCGACAAAAAAAGATAGATGTTTGTAAAAAAATTTAACATGTTTTTGAACCTTTTCATAACTTCTCTATCCATGTCGGCATAGAGTTGGTTATAAACCTTGTGGCGAGCGCAGCGTGCCACCGAGCCCGAAGCATGGCGAGCAAAGCCAGCCCCACGAGGGTATGCCTTTCTACAATAGGGGGTCCCAGATTACAAAACTATCCACACAAACCACAAAAATGCAAAAAACATGGTGTCTACCTTTTTTCATGTCGACCATTTTCATGTCGACCTTTTGACCCTGTCGACCTAATGTCTGTCTAACATATGGTATCTATCTATTGACTGTCTAACTAGACACTGTCTATCTTTTATACCCCCCTCCCCCCCCCCCCCAACCTTCTCTCACAGAGTGCAATAGAACATCAAAATTTACAGAAGCTGGATTTAACCGCAAGGAAGCCACAAGGGGGGAATCTGTCTGCACAGCATGTATTACAGCTTGGCAGACCTTCTCAAATTTATTCCAGCGGATTAACAACAAATGTAATACTTTGTCACCAGAAGTTGTGGTGGAGTTTCTGAAAGCAGGGGCCAATATAATAAGAATTTACTTACCGATAATTCTATTTCTCGGAGTCCGTAGTGGATGCTGGGGTTCCTGAAAGGACCATGGGGAATAGCGGCTCCGCAGGAGACAGGGCACAAAAAAGTAAAGCTTTAGGATCAGGTGGTGTGCACTGGCTCCTCCCCCTATGACCCTCCTCCAAGCCAGTTAGGTACTGTGCCCGGACGAGCGTACACAATAAGGGAGGAATTTTGAATCCCGGGTAAGACTCATACCAGCCACACCAATCACACCGTACAACTTGTGATCTAAACCCAGTTAACAGTATGATAACAGCGGAGCCTCTGAAAAGATGGCTCACAACAATAATAACCCGATTTTTGTAACTATGTACAAGTATTGCAGATAATCCGCACTTGGGATGGGCGCCCAGCATCCACTACGGACTCCGAGAAATAGAATTATCGGTAAGTAAATTCTTATTTTCTCTATCGTCCTAGTGGATGCTGGGGTTCCTGAAAGGACCATGGGGATTATACCAAAGCTCCCAAACGGGCGGGAGAGTGCGGATGACTCTGCAGCACCGAATGAGAGAACTCCAGGTCCTCTTTTGCCAGGATATCAAATTTGTAGAAATTTACAAACGTGTTCTCCCCTGACCACGTAGCTGCTCGGCAGAGTTGTAATGCCGAGACCTCTCGGCAGCCGCCCAAGATGAGCCCACCTTCCTTGTGGAATGGGCCTTAACCGATTTAGACTGTGGCAGGCCTGCCTCAGAATGTGCAAGTTGAATTGTGTTACAAATCCAACGAGCAATCGACTGCTTAGAAGCAGGCGCACCCAACTTGTTGGGTGCATACAGTATAAACAGCGAGTCAGATTTTCTGACTCCAGCTGTCCTGGAACATATTTTCAGGGCCCTGACAACTTCTAGCAACTTGGAGTCCTCCAAGTCCCTAGTAGGTGCAAGGCACCACAATAAGCTGGTTCAGGTGAAACACTGACACCACCTTAGGGAGAGAACTGGGGACGAGTCCGCAGCTCTGCCCTGTCCGAATGGACAAACAGATATGGGCTTTTTTGAGAAAAAACCACCAATTTGACACTCGCCTGGTCCAGGCCAGGGCCAAGAGCATGGTCACTTTTTATGTGAGATGCTTCAAATCCACATATTTGACTGGTTTTAAACCAATGTGATTTGAGGAATCCCAGAACTACGTTGAGATCCCACAGTGCCACTGGAGGCACAAAAAAGGGTTTTGTATATGCAATACTCCCTTGACAAACTTCTGGACTTCAGGAACTGAAGCCAATTCTTTCTGGAAGAAAATTTACAGGGCCGAATTTGAACCTTAATGGACCCCAATTTGAGGCCCATAGACACTCCTGTTTGCAGGAAATGCAGGAAACGACCGAGTTGAAATTTCTTTGTGGGGCCTTCCTGGCCTCACACCACGCAACATATTTTCGCCACACGTGGTGATAATGTTGTGCGGTCACCTCCTTTCTGGCTTTGACCAGGGTAGGAATGACCTCTTCCGGAATGCCTTTTTTCCCTTAGGATCCGGCTTTCCATCTCCATGCCGACAAACGCAGCTGCGGTAAGTCTTGGAACAGACATGGTACTTGCTGAAGCAAGTCCCTTCTTAGCGGCAGAGGCCATAAGACCTCTGTAAGCATCTCTTGAAGTTCCGGGTACCAAGTCCTCCTTGGCCAATCCGGAGCCATGAGTATAGTTCTTACTCCTCTACGTCTTATAATTCTCAGCACCTTAGGTATGAGAAGCAGAGGAGGGAACACATACACCGACTGGTACACCCACGGTGTTACCAGAACGTCCACATCTATTGCCTGAGGGTCTCTTGACCTGGCGCAATACCTGTCCCGTTTTTTGTTCAGACGGGACGCCATCATGTCCACCTTTGGTATTTCCCAACGGTTTACAATCATGTGGAAAAAACTTCTCAATGAAGTTTCCACTCTCCCGGGTGGAGGTCGTGCTGAGGAAGTCTGCATCCCAGTTTCCATTCCCGGGATGAAAAACTGCTGACAGTGTTATCACATGATTTTCCGCCCAGCGAAAAGTCCTTGCAGTTTCTGCCATTGCCCTCCTGCTTCTTGTGTCGCCCTGTCTGTTTACGTGGGCGACTGCCGTGATGTTTTTCCCACTGGATCAATACCGGCTGACCTTGAAGCAGAGGTCTTGCTAAGCTTAGAGCATTATAAATTTACCCTTAGCTCCAGTATATTTATGTGGAGAAAAGTCTCCATACTTGATCACACTCCCTGGAAATTTTTCCCTTGTGTGACTGCTCCCCAGCCTCTCAGGCTGGGCTCCGTGGTTACCAGCATCCAATCCTGAATGCCGAATCTGCGGCCCTCTAGAAGATGAGCACTCTATAACCACCACAGGAGAGACACCCTTGTCCTTGGATATTGGGTTATCCGCTGATGCATCTGAAGATGCGATCCGGACCATTTGTCCAGCAGATCCCACTGAAAAGTTCTTACGTGAAATCTGCCGAATGGAATTGCTTCGTAGGAAGCCACCATTTTTACCAGGACCCTTGTGCAATGATGCACTGTTTTTAGGAGGTTCCTGACTTGCTCGGATAACTCCCTGGCTTTCTCTTCCGGGAGAAACACCTTTTTCTGGACTGTGTCCAGAATCATCCCTAGGCACAGCAGACGTGTCGTCGGGATCAGCTGCGATTTTGGAATATTTAGAATCCACCCGTGCTGATTGTAGCAGTATCCGAGATAGTGCTACTCCGACCTCCAACTGTTCCCTGGACTATGCCCCTATCAGGAGATCGTCCAAGTAAGGGATAATTTAGACGCCTTTTCTTCGAAGAAGAATCATCAATTCGGCCATTACCTTGGTAAAGACCCCGGGGTGCCGTGGACAATCCAAACGGCAGCGTCTGAAACTGATAGTGACAGTTCTGCACCACGAACCTGAGGTACCCTTAGTGAGAAGGGCAAATTTGGGACATAGAGGTAAGCATCCCTGATGTCCCGGGACACTATATAGTCCCCTTCTTCCTGGTTCGTTATCACTGCTCTGAGTGACTTCATCTTAATTTGAACCTTTGTAAGTGTTCAAAAAAAAATTTTTAGAATAAGTCTCACCTAGCCTTCTGGCTTCAGTACCACAATATAGTGTGGAATAATACCCCTTTTCTGTAGTAGGAGGGGTAATTTAATTGTCACCTGCTGGGAATACAGCTTGTGAATTTTTTCCCATACTACCTCCTTGTCGGAGGGAGACTTGGTAAAGCAGACTTCAGGAGCCTGCGAAGGGGAAACGTCTCGACATTCCCATCTGTACCCCCGGGATACTACTTGTAGGATCCAGGGGTCCTGTACGGTCTCAGCGCCATGCTGAGAACTTGTCAGACGCGGTGAAACGCTTCTGTTCCTGGGAATAGGCTGCCTGCTGCAGTCTTCTTCCCTTTCCTCTATCCCTGGGCAGATATGATCTTATAGGGACGAGAGGACTGAGGCTGAAAAGACGGTGTCTTTTTCTGCAGAGATGTGACTTAGGGTAAAAAACGGTGGATTTTCCAGCAGTTGCCGTGACCACCAGGTCCGATGGACCGACCCCAAACAAGTCCTCTTCCTTTATACGGCCATACTGTGCCGTTTGGAATCTGCATCACCTGACCACTGTCGTGTCCATAACATCTTCTGGCAGTTATGGACATCGCGTTTATTCATGATGCCAGAGTGCAAATATCCCTCTGTGCATCTCGCATATATAGAAATGCTCTATAGTCAATAAAATACTGTCCCTGTCAAGGGTATCAATATTTTTAGTCAGGGAATCCGACCAAGCCACCCTAGCTCTGCACATCCAGGCTGAGGCGATCGCTGGCCGCAGTATAACACCAGTATGTGTGTATATACTTTTTATTATATTTTCCAGCCTTGTCAGCTGGTCCTTGAGGACGGCCCTATCTATAGACGGTACCGCCACTTGTTTTGATAAGCGTGTGAGCGCCTTATCCACCTTAAGGGGTGTTTCCCAACGCGCCCTAACTTCTGGCGGGAAAGGGTATACCGCCCATAATTTTCTATCGGGGGGAACCCACGCATCATCACACACTTTATTTAATTTATCTGATTCAGGAAAAACTATGGTAGTTTTTTCACATCCCACATAATACCCTCTTTTGTGGTACTTGTAGTATCAGAAATACGTAACACCTCCTTCATTGCCTTTAACGTGTGGCCCTAATAAGGAATACGTTTGTTTATTCACCGTCGACACTGGATTCAGTGTCCCCGTCTGTGTCTGTGTCGACCGACTAAAGTAAACGGGCGTTTTAAAACCCTTGACGGTGTTTTTGAGACGTCTGGACCGTACTAATTGTTTGTCGGCCGTCTCATGTCGTCAACCGACCTTGCAGCGTGTTGACATTATCACGTAATTTCCTAAATAAGCCATCCATTCCGGTGTCGACTCCCTAGAGAGTGACATCACCATTACAGGCAATTGCTCCGCCTCCTCACCAACATCGTCCTCCTACCTGTCGACACACACGTACCGACACACAGCACACACACAGGGAATGCTCTGATAGAGGACAGGACCCACTAGCCCTTTGGAGAGACAGAGGGAGAGTTTGCCAGCACACACCAAAAACGCTATAATTATATAGGGACAACCTTATATAAGTGTTTTCCCTTATAGCATCTTAATATATATATAAGCATATCGCCAAATTAGTGCCCCCCCTCTCTGTTTTAACCCTGTTTCTGTAGTGCAGTGCAGGGGAGAGCCTGGGAGCCTTCCCTCCAGCCTTTCTGTGAGGGAAAATGGCGCTGTGTGCTGAGGAGTTAGGCCCCGCCCCTTTTTCGGCGGCCTCGTCTCCCGCTCTTAACGGATTCTGGCAGGGGTTAAATATCTCCATATAGCCTCCGGAGGCTATATGGGAGGTATTTTTAGCCAAAATAGGTATTCATTTGCCTCCCAGGGCGCCCCCCTCCCAGCGCCCTGCACCCTCAGTGACTGCCGTGTGAAGTGTGCTGAGAGGAAAATGGCGCACAGCTGCAGTGCTGTGCGCTACCTTTAGAAGACTGAGGAGTCTTCTGCCGCCGATTCTGGACCTCTTCTTACTTCAGCATCTGCAAGGGGGCCGGCGGCAAGGCTCCGGTGACCATCCAGGCTGTACCTGTGATCGTCCCTCTGGAGCTGATGTCCAGTAGCCAAAAAGCCAATCCATCCTGCACGCAGGTGAGTTCACTTCTTCTCCCCTAAGTCCCTCGTTGCAGTGATCCTGTTGCCAGCAGGACTCACTGTAAAATAAAAAACCTAAGCTAAACTTTCCTAAGCAGCTCTTTAGGAGAGCCACCTAGATTGCACCCTTCTCGGCCGGGCACAAAAATCTAACTGGCTTGGAGGAGGGTCATAGGGGGAGGAGCCAGTGCACACCACCTGATCCTAAAGCTTTACTTTTTTGTGCCCTGTCTCCTGCGGAGCCGCTATTCCCCATGGTCCTTTCAGGAACCCCAGCATCCACTAGGACGATAGAGAAATATCAGGAGTGTATCGGGCCAATATATATCAGGAGTGTATCGGGCCAATTTAGCGTTCTCCCGATGCCTGGGTTAGGGGACCAGCAAAATAAGCATGTTGGAAATCCTTGATTCACCGTTACAACCCAAAAATTACTGGAATCCGTAAGTCTGGGATTTTTAACATGCTAAATTTAGCAGTTTTCCTGACAAATCGCCAATCGGCGAATCAGAATCAGGGAATCGGTCCGTAGATGAATGGCCCACATAATTCTGACTATATTGAGCAGTCCAGTATCTGGCTGACTTAAGAAAATTAAGTTGTCCATGCTTTATTAGTTCTATGCAGGTAGTAAGGAAGAGTAAGCATTGTGTAAGAACAAAGCTTCCATCTCGTCATCCAATCGTCAAGCCTTTTTCTGCTCTTAAAGTGTCCTTATATAGCAATTACTTGCAATAAGAGTCTCTGAAATCATGGTGTTGAAGGTTGCAGTGCTGTATCTGGTCTTTACCAGTGATAAGTAAGGCCAGACACATTTTCATCATATAACTATCAAGATCCACAGTTTAGGAAAACAGACTGCTGTCTGGTTAGTCACACATGGGTGTGGATCATCAGATCTACAAGAAATAGGTCTACAGTCAGTAGGTCGACATGATCAAAAGGTCGACACATGAAGAGATCGATGTAAAAAGGTTGACACAAAATGTTTCATTTTCATCATCAAAAGCACATGGAACCCCAATTTGTGTACCACTTTGCTTGCCATGCTACTATTCCCAATCATAGCCATGTGGATGGTAAAGTATAGAAAATGTGTTTGTTTGGAGTGTTTAACAAACCAACTACTGGCGCAAATAGATATCAATTAATTAATTATACATCAGCTGCATACACTGAGGGTTGGCAAAATCCCCCATAGATATAGAAACATAAGATATATAGAGTGTATTGCGCTTGATGTATAGATATTTATATTTAAATTAACCAAAAATATACAGGTGTCTGCTTGTACCCAATTCAGCACACATGGAACTCGCTAATAAATTTAAATAAAATACATTTATTGACACAGACATAAAACTAATAAAACCAATTAATGAGCTCAGGCACACTGATAGAACATTCAAAATTCATTGCCGCTTGTAATTGAAATGGAGACAATGTAGCTTGTAATAGACCCGTCTGGTCTATTGAGTGAATAAACAAATTGCAACAGTTGCTAAAGTCTTTGGTGAAGACTATATCTCCGGTCCTCTATGCTACTGGCGCCCCAGTGCAGAGGAATGCTGCTATGTATAATTACCCGACCTGCGGGAGTATTCAGTCTTGCAGCACAGGAATTCACGGAGGTGTCTTCACAGCGTCCGCCGCCGGCACTATCACGGTGCAGATGTCTCTGTCCTGGCGGGCGGGTACGGACGCTCTGGATGTTGCTGACCTGGCGTACCGGTGTGGAAGCTCCAGGGGCTGATCCAAAGTTAACCGCTAAGTGCGGATTCAGCAATCGGCAATCTATCAGTGTGCAATACTAAGCAAGGGGATGACGTCAACGCGTTTCGTCCCGTCACATCTCGGGACTTCCTCAAGACGAGCTTTAACTGATTTTGGCAGCGGCAATCCAGCCGCAGAATGAGCCTGCTGAATCGTGTTACAGATCCAGCGAGCGATAGTTTGCTTTGAAGCAGGAGCACCCAGCTTGTTGGATGCATACAGGAGAAACAGTGACCCCGTTTTCCTGACTCCAGCCGTTCTGGCTACATAAACCTTCAAAGCCCTGACCACATCTAGTAACTTGGAATCGTCCAAGTCACGAGTAGCCACAGGCACCACAATAGGTTGGTTCATATGAAAAGATGACACCACTTTTGACAGAAATTGTGGACGGGTCCGCAATTCTGCTCTATCCATATGGAAAACCAGATAGGGGCTTTTATGTGACAAAACCGCTAATTCTGACACACGCCTAGCCGAAGCCAAGGCTAATAGCATGACCACTTTCCACGTGAGATATTTTAACTCCACCATTTTAAGTGGTTCAAACCAGTGTGATCTCAGGAAACTTAACACCACGTTAAGATCCCAAGGTGCCACTGGAGGAACAAAAGGAGGCTGAATATGCAGCACTCCCTTACAAACGTCTGAACTTCTGGTAGAGAAGCCAACTCTTTTCGAAAGAAAATGGATAGGGCCGAAATCTGGACCTTAATGGAACCCAATTTTAGGCCCAAATTCACTCCTGACTGTAGGAAGTGAAGGAAACGGCCCAGCTGGAATTCCTCTGTAGGAGCATTCCTGGCCTCACACCAAGAAACATATTTTCGCCATATACGGTGATAATGTTTAGCTGTCACGTCCTTCCTAGCCTTTATCCGCGTAGGAATGACCTAGTCCGGAATGCCCTTTTCTGCTAGGATCCGGCGTTCAACCGCCATGCCATCTAACGCAGCCGCGGTAAGTCTTGGAACCGACAGGGCCCCTGTTGCAACAGGTCCTGTCTTAGAGGAAGAGGCCACGGGTCCTCTGTGAGCATTTCTTGCAGATCTGGATACCAGGTCCTTCGTGGCCAATCTGGAACAATGAGGATTGTTCTCACTCCTCTTTTTCTTATTATCCTCAGCACCTTGGGTATGAGAAGAAGAGGAGGAAATAAATAGACCGACTGGAACACCCACGGTGTCACCAGTGCGTCCACAGCTATCGCCTGAGGGTCTCATGACCTGGCGCAATACCTTGTAGCTTTTTGTTGAGGCGGGATGCCATCATATCCACCTGTGGCAGTTCCCACCGACTTGAAATCTGCCTGAAGACTTCTTGATGAAGTCCCCACTCTCCCGGGTGGAGGTCGTGCCTGCTGAGGAAGTCTGCTTCCCAGTTGTCCACTCCCGGGATGAACACTGCTGACAGTGCGCTTACGTGATTCTCCGCCCAGCGAAGAATTCTGGTGGCTTCTGACTGAATCAGAACCGGTTGGTCGCGAAGCAGGGTCTCCACTTGACGTAGGGCGTTGTATACGGCCCTTAGTTCCAGGATGTTGATGTGAAGGCAAGTCTCCTGACTTACCCACAGAGCTTGGAACTTTTTTTTTTTTCCCCTGTGTGACTGTTCCCCACTCTCGGAGGCTTGCATCCGTGGTCACCAGGATCCAGCCCTGAATGCCGAATCAGTGGCCCTCGAGAAGATGAGCACTCTGCAGCCACCACAGGAGAGACACCCTGGCCCTGGGGGATAGGGTGATTAACCGATGCATATGAAGATGTGATCCGGACCACTTGTCCTCGCATGGAACCTGCCGAAGGGAATGGCCTCGTATGATGCCACCATCCTTCCCAGGACTCGAGTGCAGTGATGCACTGACACCTGTTTTGGTTTTAATAGGTTCCTGACCAGTGTCATGAGCTCCTGAGCTCTCTCTATCGGGAGATAAACCCTTTTGTCTAGAATCATGCCTAGGAAAGGCAGATGAGCCGTAGGAACCAACTGCGACTTTAGAATATTTAGAATCCAGCCGTGTTGTCGTTACACTTCCAGAGAAAGTGATACGCTGTTCAGCAACTGCTCTCTTGATCTCGCTTTTATGAGGAGATCGTCCCAGTACGGGATAATTGTGACACCTTGCTTCCGCAGGAGCACCATCATTTCCGCCATTACCTTGGTGAAGATTCTGGGGCCGTGGAGAGACCAAACGGCAACGTCTGAAATTGGTAATGACAATCCTGTACCGCAAATCTGAGGTACGCATGATGAGGTGGATAAACGGGGACATGAAAGTATGCATCCTTTATGTCCAGAGACACCATAAAATCTCCCCCTTTCAGGCTTGCTATGACCGCTCTTAGCGATTCCATTTTGAACTTGAACCCTTTCAGGTATATGTTCAGGGATTTTAAATTCAATATGGGTCTGACCGAACCATCCGGTTTCGGGACTACAACATGGTCGAATAATAACCCCCTTCTTGTTGAAGGAGGGGAACCTTGACCACCACCTGTTGAAGATACAATTTGTGAATTGCAGTTAACACTATTTCCCTCTCGTGGGGGGAAGCCGGCAGGGCCGTCGGTGAGGGGGCATCTCCTCAAAGTCCAGCTTGTATCCCTGAGACACAATATTGCCCAGGGATCCAACAGGGAGTGAACCCACTTGTGGCTGAAATTACGAAGACGTGCCCCCACCGGGCCTAGCTCCGCTATGGAGCCCCAGCGACATGCGGTGGATTTTGTAGAGGCCGGGGAGGACTTCTGTTCCTGGGAACTAGCTGTGTTGTGCAACTTCTTTCCTCTGCCCCTGCCTCTGGCAAGAAAGGACGTACCTCGGACTTTCTTGTTTCTTTGTGATCGAAAGGCTGCATTTGATAATGTCGCGCTTTCCTAGGCTGTGCAGGAATATAAGGCAAAAGATCAGAATTACCAGCTATAGCTGTGGAGATCAGGTCCGAGATCCCTTCTCCACACAATCCTCAGCCTTCCATATGCCTCTTAAGTCGGTATCACCTGTCCATTGCATATCTACAGGACACGTCAAGCAGAAATCGACATAGCGTTGACTCTAGAACCCAGTAGACTAATGCCTTTTTGGGCCTGTTTTATATATATCTTAAGACAGCTTCATATATATATATATATATATATATATATATATATATATATATATATATATATACACACACACACACACACACACACACACACATACATACTAGGGTCTCAATCTCTGCTGATAAGGTACCTGTCCACGCTGCTACAGCGCTATAAACCCATGCCGACACAATCGCCGGTCTGAGTAGTGTACCAGAATGTGCACGCTATCTGCAGGATCCCTGAGGATATCTGTTAAGTCAGGGCTACCTTTTGGGCAAACGTGACACCTTAGGGGAAGATTCCCATCGTATCCTGGCCCTAGTAGGGGAAGGATACTCCCTGAGAATTCTTTGTGGGAAGCTGCAGCTTCTTGTCTGGAGATTCCCGCTCTTTTTCTTCATGAGAGGAGGGAAATTTACCTCAGCTTTCTTCCCCTTAACATGTGTACCCTTGTGTCAGGGACAGATGAGTCATCAGTGATATGCAAATCATCCTTTATTACAATAATCATATATTGAATACTTTACTGCCATTTTGGCTGTAACTTTGCATTATCGTAGTCGACACTGGAGTCAGACTCCGTGTCGATATCAGTGTCTATTATTTTGGATAGTGAGCATTGTGAGACTCTGAAGGTCTCTGCGACATAGGGACAGACCTGTGTAGATTCACAGTCTGTTCTCTAATCTTTTGTGCAATAAATTCACCTTAGCACTTAATTACACATATCCAAACAGGTGATGGCGTTGTCGACGGAGACACCCCTCACACACATATTTGCTCCATCTCCTCCTTAGGGGAGCCTTTTACCTCAGACATGTCGACACACACGTACCGACACACCACACACTCAGGGAATGCTCATCTGAGGACAATTCCCCCACAAGGCCCTTTGGAGAGACAGAGAGAGTATGCCAGCACACACCCCAGCGCTATTAACCCAGGAATAACACAGTAACTTAATGTTAACCCAGTAGCTGCTGTTTATAATGATTTTTGCGCCTAATTATGTGCCCCCCCTCTCTTTTTACCCTCTTCTAGCATGTATCTGCAGGGAGAGGCTGGGGAGCTTCCTCTCAGCGGTGCTGTGGAGAAAAACATGGCGCTGGTGAGTGCTGAGGAAGAAGCCCCGCCCCCTCGACGGCGGGCTTCTGTCCCGCTTAAATATAAATTTTCTTGGCGGGGGCTCATACATATATACAGTGCCCAACTGTATATATGCTAAACTTTTGCCAAAGAGGTCCCAATTGCTGCCCAGGGCGCCCCCCCCCCCCCCTGCGCCCTGCACCCTCTACAGTGACCGGAGTATGTGAGGTGTGTGTGGGAGCAATGTCGCACAGCTGCAGTGCTGTGCGCTACCTCAGTGAAGACTGGAGTCTTCTGCCGCCGATTTTGAAGTCTTCTTGCTTCTTATGCTCACCCGGCTTCTGTCTTCCGGCTCTGCGAGGGGGACGGAGGCGCGGCTCTGGGATCGGACGACGAGGGTGAGATCCTGTGTACGATCCCTCTGGAGCTAATGGTGTCCAGTAGCCTAAGAAGCAAGACCTATCTTCAGAGAGTAGGGCTGCTTCTCTCCCCTCAGTCCCACGATGCAGGGAGTCTGTTGCCAGCAGAGCTCCCTGAAAATAAAAAACCTAACAAAATACTTTCTTACAGCAAGCTCAGGAGAGCTCACTGAACAGCACCCAGCTCGTCCGGGCACAGATTCAAACTGGGGTCTGGAGGAGGGACATGGAGGGAGGAGCCAGAGCACACCAGAATCTAGATTCTTTCTTGAGGTCCCCGTGTCTCCTGTGGAGCCCGTCTATTCCCCATGGTCCTTACGGAGTCCCCAGCATCCACTAGGACATTAGAGAAATTCTAATAGAACACATTGAAAACCAAACAAGCTTGTATTTAAGTTCATTAAACAAAGACGGTAACAACAATTAATATAATGGAAGTTCCTGTATAACGGGTGTGAATCAAAGGATCGATAATGTTATGGTAGACAGTCATTAGGTCGACATGCATTAGGGCAACAGGGTCAAAAGGTCGAAACATTTTTTCTGGGCTAAATCTTGTGTATTTCATGTTATGTGGCCACCATCAAACATGTATCATCGAGGGCTCGATCACTCTTTGGGCAAGGTGGCTGACTCAACTTCGCTCACCACAGGTTACTACATCCCAATGCCCAAATGGATAGTAAATCAAGGAGATGATGAAAAAACGTAAATTCAAAAAAAAAAAAAACTTTCATCAGTTGACCATATGGTATCACCTATTGACTGTCGAGCTATCATCCGGATACCCACCATACGAGACGTTGTGCTATCTGGACAGAGCCCGACAGCCCCATGCATCAGTCTCATCACTATTCCTTGATGGATATAATGACAATGCTTAGAAAACCGTCATTTTTTTTTTTTTTTTTTTTTTTTTTTACATGCTACGCTGAAAAAACTTCCTAACTTATGATGTTGTTCAGTAGTAATCTTGCAATTGTTCTGAACAGATAAAAAAAGCTGCTAAGGCTACTTAAATTTACACAAAAAAAAAAAGCTACCTAAAATTTTGTGGTTAAAAATAAAAATGCTGTTAAAAATAAGAATTTACTTACCGATAATTCTATTTCTCATAGTCCGTAGTGGATGCTGGGGACTCCGTAAGGACCATGGGGAATAGCGGCTCCGCAGGAGACTGGGCACATCTAAAGAAAGCTTTAGGACTATCTGGTGTGCACTGGCTCCTCCCCCTATGACCCTCCTCCAAGCCTCAGTTAGGATACTGTGCCCGGACGAGCGTACACAATAAGGAAGGATTTTGAATCCCGGGTAAGACTCATACCAGCCACACCGTATAACCTGTGATCTGAACCCAGTTAACAGCATGATAACAGAGGAGCCTCTGAAAGATGGCTCACAACAATAATAACCCGATTTTTGTAACAATAACTATGTACAAGTATTGCAGACAATCCGCACTTGGGATGGGCGCCCAGCATCCACTACGGACTATGAGAAATAGAATTATCGGTAAGTAAATTCTTATTTTCTCTAACGTCCTAAGTGGATGCTGGGGACTCCGTAAGGACCATGGGGATTATACCAAAGCTCCCAAAGGGGCGGGAGAGTGCGGATGACTCTGCAGCACCAAATGAGAGAACTCCAGGTCCTCCTCAGCCAGGATATCAATTTTGTAGAATTTTACAAACGTATTTGCTCCTGACCAAGTAGCTGCTCGGCAAAGTTGTAAAGCCGAGACCCCTCGGGCAGCCGCCCAAGATGAGCCCACCTTCCTTGTGGAGTGGGCATTTACAGATTTTTGGCTGTGGCAGGCCTGCCACAGAATGTGCAAGCTGAATTGTACTACAAATCCAACGAGCAATAGTCTGCATAGAAGCAGGAGCACCCAGCTTGTTGGGTGCATACAGGATAAACAGCGAGTCAGATTTCCTGACTCCAGCCGTCCTGGAAACATATTTTCAGGGCCCCGACAACGTCTAGCAACTTGGAGTCCTCCAAGTCCCTAGTAGCCGCAGGCACCACAAATAGGTTGGTTCAGGTGAAACGCTGAAACCACCTTAGGGAGAAACTGAGGACGAGTCCTCAATTCCGCCCTGTCCGAATGGAACATCAGATAAGGGCTTTTTCAGGATAAAGCCGCCAATTCTGACACGCGCCTGGCCCAGCCCAGGGCCAACAGCATGACCACTTTCCATGTGAGATATTTTAACTCCACAGATTTAAGTGGTTCAAACCAATGTGACTTTTGGAACCCAAAACTACATTGAGATCCCAAAGTGCCACTGGAGGCACAAAAGGAGGCTGTATATGCAGTACCCCTTTTACAAACGTCTGAACTTCAGGGACTGAAGCTAGTTCTTTTTGGAAGAAAATTGACAGGGCCGAAATTTGAACCTTAATGGACCCCAATTTCAGGCCCATAGACACTCCTGTTTGCAGGAAATGTAGGAATCGACCCAATTGAATTTCCACCGTCGGGCCTTACTGGCCTCGCACCACGCAACATATTTTCGCCAATTGCGGTGATAATGTTTTTGCGGTAACATCCTTCCTGGCTTTGATCAGGATAGGGAGGACTTCATCCGGAATGCCTTTTTTCCTTCAGGATCCGGCGTTCAACCGCCATGCCGTCAAACGTAGCCGCGGTAAGTCTTGGAACAGACAGGGTCCTTGCTGGAGCAGGTCCCTTCTTAGAGGTAGAGGCCACGGATCCTCCGTGAGCATCTCTTGAAGTTCCGGTTACCAAATCCTTCTTGGCCAATCCGGAGCCACGAATATAGTGCTTACTCCTCTCCATCTTATCAATCTCAGTACCTTGGGTATGAGAGGCAGAGGAGGGAACACATACCCTGACTGGTACACCCACGGTGTTACCAGAGCGTCTACAGCTATTGCCTGAGGGTCCCTGGACCTGGCGCAATACCTGTCGAGTTTTTCCCAACGGTTTACAATCATGTGGAAGACTTCTGGGTGAAGTCCCCACTCTCCCGGGTGGAGGTCGTGCTGAGGAAGTCTGCTTCCCAGTTGTCCACTCCCGGAATGAATACTGCTGACAGTGCTATCACATGATTTTCCGCCCAGCGAAGAATCCTTGCAGCTTCTGCCATTGCCCTCCTGCTTCTTGTGCCACCCTGTTTATGTGGGTGACTGCCGTGATGTTGTCCGACTGGATCAACACCGGCTGACCTTGAAGCAGAGGTCTTGCTAAGCTTAGAGCATTGTAAATGTCCCTTAGCTTCAGGATATTTATGAAGTGATGTCTCCAGGCTTGACCATAAGTCCTGGATATTCCTTCCCTGTGTGACTGCTCCCCAGCCTTGCAGGCTGGCATCCGTGGTTACCAGGACCCAGTCCTGAATGCCGAATCTGCGGCCCTCTAGAAGATGAGCACTCTGCAACCACCACAGGAGGGACACCCTTGTCCTTGGTGACAGGGTTATCCGCTGATGCATCTGAAGATGCGACCCGGACCATTTGTCCAGCAGGTCCCACTGGAAAGTTCTTGCGTGGAATCTGCCGAATGGGATTGCTTCGTAGGAAGCCACCATTTTACCCAGAACCCTTGTGCATTGATGCACTGAGACTTGGCTCGGTTTTAGGAGGTTCCTGACTAGCTCGGATAACTCCCTGGCTTTCTCCTCCGGGAGAAACACCTTCTTCTGGACTGTGTCCAGGATCATCCCTAGGAACAGAAGACAAGTCGTCGGAACCAGCTGCGATTTTGGAATATTGAGAATCCAACCGTGCTGCAGCAACACAACCTGAGATAGTGCTACACCGACCTCCAACTGTTCCCTGGATCTTACCCTTATCAGGGAATTGTCCAAGGAAGGGATAACTAAAATTCCCTTCCTTTGAAGGAATATCATCATTTCGGCCATTACCTTGGTAAAGACCCGGGGTGCCGTGGACCATCCATACGGCAGCGTCTGAACCGATAGTGACAGTTCTGTACCATAAACCTGAGGTACCCTTGGTGAGAAGGGTAAATTTTAACATGAAGGTAAGCATCCTTGATGTCCCGAGACATCATGTAGTCCCCTTCTTCCAGGTTCGCAATCACTGCTCTGAGTGACTCAATCTTTAATTTGAACCTCTGTATGTAAGTGTTCAAAGATTTTAGATTTAGAATCGGTCTCACCGAGCCGTCCGGCTTCGGTACCACAACAGTGTGGAATAATACCCCGTTCCCTGTTGCAGGAGGGGTATCTTGATTATCACCTGCTGGGAATACAGCTTGTGAATGGCTTCAAAACTGTCTCCCTGTCAGAAGGAGACATCGGTAAAGCAGACTTTAGGAAACGGCGAGGGGGAGACGTCTCAAATTCTAATTTGTACCCCTGAGATATCACCTGAAGGATCCAGGGGTCTACTTGCGAGTGAGCCCACTGCGCGCTGAAATTCATTGAGACGGGCCCCCCACCGTGCCTGATGCTGCTTGTAAAGCCCCAGCGTATACTGAGGGCTTGGCAGAGGCGGGAGAGGGTTTCTGTTCCTGGGAACTGGCTGATTTCTGCAGCCTTTTTCCTCTCCCTCTGTCACGGGGCAGAAATGAGGAACCTTTTGGCCGCTTATCCACGAAAAAACTGCGCCTGATAATACGGCGTCTTCTCATGTTGAGAGGCGACCTGGGGTACAAACGTGGATTTCCCAGCTGTTGCCGTGGCCACCAGGTCTGAAAGACCGACCCCAAATAACTCCTCCCCTTAATAAGGCAATACTTCCAAATGCCGTTTGGAATACGCATCACATGACCACTGACGTGTCCATAACCCTCTACTGGTAGAAATGGACAACGCACTTAGACTTGATGCCAGTCGGCAAATATTCCGCTGTGCATCACGCATATATAGAAATGCATCTTTCAAATCCTCTATAGGCAAAAATATACTGTCCCTATCTAGGGTATCAATATTTTCAGTCAGGGAATCCGACCACGCCAACCCAGCACTGCACATCCAGGCTGAGGCGATTGCTGGTCGCAGTATAACACCAGTATGTGTGTAAATACATTTTAGGATACCCTCCTGCTTTCTATCAGCAGGATCCTTAAGGGCGGCCATCTCAGGAGACGATAGAGCCCTTACAAGCGTGTGAGCGCTTTATCCACCCTAGGGGGTGTTTCCCAACGCACCCTAACCTCTGGCGGGAAAGGATATAATGCCAATAACATTTTAGAAATTATCAGTTGTTATCGGGGGAAACCCACGCATCATCACACACCTCATTTAATTTCTCAGATTCAGGAAAACTACAGGTAGTTTTTCCTCACCGAACATAATACCCCTTTTTGGTGGTACTCGTATTATCAGAAATGTGTAAAACATTTTTCATTGCCTCAATCATGTAACGTGTGGCCCTACTGGAAGTCACATTTGTCTCTTCACCGTCGACACTGGAGTCAGTATCCGTGTCGGCGTCTATGTCTGCCATCTGAGGTAACGGGCGCTTTATAGCCCCTGACGGCCTATGAGACGTCTGGACAGGCACAAGCTGAGTAGCCGGCTGTCTCATGTCAACCACTGTCTTTTATACAGAGCTGACACTGTCACGTAATTTCTTCCAACAGTTCATCCACTCAGGTGTCGACCCCCTAGGGGGTGACATCACTATTACAGGCACTCTGCTCCCTCTCCACATCATTTTTCTCCTCATACATGTCGACACAAAAGTACCGACATACAGCACACACACAGGGAATGCTCTGATAGAGGACAGGACCCCACTAGCCCTTTGGGGAGACAGAGGGAGAGTTTGCCAGCACACACCAGAGCGCTATATATATATATATATATACAGGGATAACCTTATATAAGTGTTTTTCCCCTTATAGCTGCTGTATAGTTAATACTGCGCCTAATTTGTGCCCCCCTCTCTTTTTTAACCCTTTCTGTAGTGTAGTGACTGCAGGGGAGAGCCAGGGAGCTTCCCTCCAACGGAGCTGTGAGGGAAAATGGCGCCAGTGTGCTGAGGAGATAGGCTCCGCCGCTTTATCGGCTGCCTTATCTCCCATTTTTTTTATGTATTTTGGCAGGGGTTAAATGCATCCATATAGCCCAGGAGCTATATGTGATGCATTTTTTGCCATCCAAGGTGTTTATTATTGCGTCTCAGGGCGCCCCCCCCAGCGCCCTGCACCCTCAGTGACCGGAGTGTGAAGTGTGCTGAGAGCAATGGCGCACAGCTGCAGTGCTGTGCGCTACCTTGTTGAAGACAGGACGTCTTCTGCCGCCGATTTTCCGGACCTCTTCTGCCTTCTGGCTCTGTAAGGGGGCCGGCGGCGCGGCTCTGGGAACCATCCAAGCTGGGCCTGTGATCGTCCCTCTGGAGCTAATGTCCAGTAGCCTAAGAAGCCCAATCCACTCTGCACGCAGGTGAGTTCGCTTCTTCTCCCCTTAGTCCCTCGATGCAGTGAGCCTGTTGCCAGCAGGTCTCACTGAAAATAAAAAACCTAAACTAAAACTTTCACTAAGAAGCTCAGGAGAGCCCCTAGTGTGCACCCTTCTCGTTCGGGCACAGAGATCTAACTGAGGCTTGGAGGAGGGTCATAGGGGGAGGAGCCAGTGCACACCAGATAGTCCTAAAGCTTTCTTTAGATGTGCCCAGTCTCCTGCGGAGCCGCTATTCCCCATGGTCCTTACGGAGTCCCCAGCATCCACTTAGGACGTTAGAGAAATAGAAATAAAATACACATGGGGGTCGATTCAATTCGGCAACTTATGAATAGCGCCGGGAATTAGCTCCCGACGCTATTCAATTCAGCTGCTAGTTACCCACAATTGTCGGGAGTTCTTTTCTCATCCCCGGGGGATGAGAGAAGAAACCCGACAAAAGTGCTGCCTCGCGGCCGGCGCGAGGCTGATTCTGTCGGGAATCAGCCTCGCGCCGGGGAGTTAAGTCGGAGAATGCCCGTTCTCCTGACAATTCAACCTGTTTAGTCGGCGAGAATGGGCCATCGCCGACTTAACTGGAGCTGAATTGAATAGCGTCGGGAGCTAATTCTCGGCGCGATTCATAAGTTGCCGAATTGAATCGACCCCATAGTGCAAGAAGCCCGGCGCGACTGAAACACTCCAAAAGTAATGGCTTACTGTATTTATTTCTACATTTTGCGTCTTAGCCGCATTACAAAAGCTGCTCACAGTGTACTAGAGATGCTGGGCTGTGACCTTAATGGCTAAGGGATTGGTTTTACACACAAAGTCATAGATGAAGCACAACTGGACTTGCCACGAGGAAAGCTGCTGCTTGAATCTGGTCCTTTTTACACAGATGTAAACATTTTGAATATCAAATAACTCAGTGCAAGCCAGCAATGTCGTTTTATTTCTCATAGTTGTTCTATGTATGCAAATAAGACCGACATTTTGAGTGATAATTCTCACCGCAGCCAAGTCATATGGACCTTGTGCGCCGAGAGGGGACTATTTGGCATGACTGAGGCAACAGTAATAGGACCTACACACTGGGCGATATTCCTCAAAGATATGAACGATCTCGTTCATTAATGAACGAGATACCGTTCATATCTTTCAGTGTGGAGGCTCCAGCGATGAACCATGCCCGGCCCCGCGCTCGTTCATCGCTGGTGCCCCGTCGGCTGTGCATGCAGGCCAATATGGACGATCTTATCCATATTTGCCTGCACTTCTATGGAGCCGTGTGAAGGGGGGAGTGAAGTAACTTAACTCCCCCCGCCACTAACCCCCCCCCCCCCCCGCGCGCGCCCCGCCGGGTCGGCCGTATCCGCCGCCGGATCTTTAAAATGTGTAGGCCCTTAAGAAAGGACACATCTGTATATAACCCCTCTCTCTACCACACTGTGGGCGAGATTTATCAAAGCTTGGAGAGAACAATTAATCAACCACTTTCTGTTATTTTACAGACTGTGCTAGAAAAATGACAGGAGCTGATTGGTTGGTACTTTCTCTCTCTCCAAGTTTTGATACATCCCACCACAGACTCACTGGCAGGAAAACTGATGAGAAAAGAAAATTCCCTTATAATCAATGTCTTAGCACAGATATATAAAAGGTATGGAAAATCCCGGAAATTATTCAGCGTGTGCATGACACCTAGCACTTAAGTCAGGAGACGCAGGTTACCTCTCCTTAAGAATGCTGTTTAGTTGAGGTAAATGGCATTCTCCAAACCAAGCGCCAGGTGCTACGCTGTTAGCGCGGGCAGAAAGCCCACAACTCACATTGCGGCCTAGTTCTGTCGTATTCCTGCCACCACCTCAGGAGGGTGCGAGCAGGAATCCACAGCTAATTGGATAGCTCCATGCACATGTTCCAAGCGCTATTCAACAGTGCGTTTAAATTGAATTCCCTCCGATATCATTTAGATTGTGAGCTACAAATGAGTTATACCGGGCCTTCAGAATCAGTTTTCCAGGGACACACTATCAATTAGGAAATAAGGCAAATGTATAAAATAATGTAAAAAAAAATCATTATTAGATTTAACTCAACAGTTAAGAAAAAAAAGGAAGATAGCAGGACTAACCAAAGCATACAAAACCATACAGGTTATTAAGGTCAGATCAGGCTCAAAATACAAATAATATTATTATTATTATTATTATTATTATTATTAATAATAATATTATTATTATTAATAATAATAAAAATGTTTGTGCTTCTCAATAAACAATCACAACAACCAACTACTGTTTTGTTCCCAACTGTAAAGTGCAAACAAATATGCAGGTGCTATAGAAGTAAATGTAAAGAAAGAGAATAATAGCCAAACATGTACAAAGTTCCAACATCATCATGATCATTTCTGTGTTGAGTAAAGGAAAGGCATTAATGATTATAATAATTACGAAGTGCAATAATTATCAGATGTGTAAACACAACACAAGAATGGGTAGCAAGTCGCCTGGACATTCTTATTAATGCTAGAAAGATAATCATACATTATTCCTATACACAAAACCATGCAAGAATGCAGTTAAACATCAGCTAACGCACAAATATTCTCCTGAAACTGTTACCAATTTTACAGCTGTTTTACGTATATGAAATAAGCAGATAGGTGGAACATGGACTGAGTTCTGCAGACATTGGGGGGTACTGTGGTATTAAATCCACAGAAAAAAATAATATCAGTGCTGCGGATCACAGATAAGATGGTAACATGTTACAGTCACTCATGCATTGTGCAATGGGAGTGGTGATGACAGCAGACATGTGGGTGCAACAAGGTGATTCCACTGTCACATGACAAGACACACCATGACATAGGTTAACCCCTAAGATTATCCTGGCTGCTGACATACACAGGACGTGTGTGTGTGTGTGTGTGTGTGTGTGTGTGTGTGTGTGTGTGTGTATATATATATATATATATATATATATATATATATATATATATACACACACACATATATATAGTGTGGGGATATCCAGCTAGCCTGACCCCACACACTGCGGCAGAGATCACTAGTGATCACCTATTACTGCCTGGCATCCTATACAACATGTAGCACTTATAATCCCGTACCCAATTCCTATTTCCCCGTAGAGTGTAAGCCTGCGAGCCAAACCCACGTATCTCCCTGTTTGATATCACCTACTCATGTCTTATTACTGATGTTCACAATTGTAAAGCGCAACAGAATATGCAGGCACTATATAATTACATGTAATAGTGATATGAGCAGCAGGGTGCCTGTCATGTAACACAGACTTCTCCTCAAACACTCACCCCCAGTGTGCAGGCCTGCCCACCTCACCACTGGGAGCTACAGCAACAGGTCATAGACCCCCAGCTACTGTGAAACTACACATCCCAGCATGTCCTGTTAGCCTGTGGATTGCAGGGAGCGCTGGGACTTGTAGTCCCTCTACGGGTGAGAAGCCACAGGTTGCCTACCTCCGTCACAGACTGGGGGGGGTGGGGGGGTCTTCCCTCTGCTCCCCGAGCCGTCAGCCAGCCAGTAGCAGCAGCTCACACTGACTCTCGGCCCCGGCGGCAGCAGCCCAGTAGTGTCGGGACCGTGACGTTGTCTCTCTGCGCAAGGAACGTCAGGATCAGGACACTGACGCGGGAGTATCCCAGACTTCAGGAGCATCCACTGCGCATGCGTCCGGGGCTACGCGACGAGACGCTACTACTACGCATGTGCGAGCGGCTACAAAGTGTGGTGCTACTGCGCATGCGTACGAGGCTAGTGAGGCGATCGGAGACGACAGCGGCCTGAAAGTACGCATGCGCGTTTCATCAATACGGTGTTCATCAATACGGTGTGAATACCAGCGCCACCTGCTGGTTACAACGTGGAATGTCAGTTGTGATTTGCATGGAACATGGCTTTTGTTTTATTCGAATGTTAATAAAAAATATTAGTACTAAAATATTATATTTTAGTAAAATTAAAATAGTTTTCATAAAAAAAGGGTAGCTTTGCTACAAAGTCACATAGTCATATTTATCTTATTATGTATACATACCTCCCAACTTTACTGCCGTGCAAGGAGGGACACCTAAATGCCCCGACCTAAAAGGGGCGTGGCTTCGCTGGAGGGCATGCGTTCGCGAGCCACGCCCCCGTTTTTCAGCACTGAGGGGGGCATGCCCAGTGCTCTGTGAGCTGCTGGCATGCCACCCCCCTCCACACACACCTCCTGTCTCCACTGAATAGACGCTGTGCGCATTCAGCACTGCTCTGTTAAGCAGAGCAGCGAGTGCAGGAGCCTCCCAACTGCCCCAGCCCTACTACGGGCAGGTTACTACTGCCCGCAGGTGGGACAGCGGGACAGTCCCAAAAAATGGGACTGTCCTGCAAAAATTGGGACAGTTGGGGAGGTGTGTATATATATACTTGCCGACTTTCTGGCTGCCCCTCTCTGGTCAGCACAACAGGGGGTTGCGGCGTCAAGGTGCATGGGCAGAGCGGGGGGCGTAGAGGCGCGATCTCGTCAATTCGGTCTGGCCCTTCTAACATCTTTCTATAGCGGGGGTCAGGGCTACGATGATACAATTTGCTTCATTGCCCTGCCCACTTGTTATAGGTAAGCAGTGGGTGTACAGGCAGCTGGGGAGCTGGTTGTCTGGCGTAAGCAGGTTCCAGGAGGCTTGCCCTCCTTTCCGGGGGGGGTGGGAGTGCTACCCGATTTCCGGAAGCCTCCCGACCATTGCGGGAGGGTAGGCAAGTATGTGTATATAGCTGTGCCATGATTAATTTCTCTCAGAGTAGCAAACCTCCCAACATCGGGAGATGGTAGCAAACATACCCAGGGCTGGCAGCAGAAATCTTGGGGCCCCCATACAGTGATATCTCTGAGGCCCCCTCAGATGAGAGATATATATTTATTTATTAAAGCACAACGGGGGAGAGAGAGAGAGAGAGAGGGAGAGAGGGAGAGAGGGAGAGAGGGAGAGAGGGAGAGAGGGGAGAGAGGGAGAGAGGGGAGAGAGGGAGAGAGGGAGAGTGTGTGTGTGTGTGTGTGTGTGTGTGTGTGTGTGTGTGTGTGTGTGTGTGTGTGGTGTGTGTGTGTGTGTGTGTGTGTGTGTGTGTGTGGTGTGTGTGTGTGGTGTGTGTGTGTGTGTGTGTGTGTGTGTGTGTGTGTGTGTGTGTGTGTGTGTGTGTGTGTGTGTGATGTGTGTGTGTGTGTGCTGTGTGTGTGTGTTGTTAATAAATATGTATATCTCTCCTTCCACCCCACACAGCACAGTCTTCATCTCCCTCTCTCATTCCTCCCACACACCCCACAGTATGTCTCTCCCCAATGAGTCCATGCTGC
Organism: Pseudophryne corroboree; assembly: GCF_028390025.1. Taxonomy (NCBI): domain Eukaryota; kingdom Metazoa; phylum Chordata; class Amphibia; order Anura; family Myobatrachidae; genus Pseudophryne; species Pseudophryne corroboree. Next base: position 144,015,994 of record NC_086455.1, on the reverse strand, counting down.
ATTCCCAGCTCACCCAGCCCACCCCAAAGTCCTGTATCAACACACCAATCTACTCTTACCCCAGGGAGAGACTCACCTGTGCTGCACTCCCCAGTATCCAGACCTGAACACCACACAGCAGACCCTACCAGAAGAGGCCAGTGCAGGACACGCGAATCCTGGCCAGTGGAGCTGCTGCTATGTCCCATAACTGCCTGCAACAGAGCAGAACCTGGAAGAGCGGACTCCTATTCGCTCCGCACACAGTCACTGTGTGTGTGAGAGGCTGCTATCACTCTGAGGCTGTGGTCACAACGCCTACAGCTCGCTGCCCTGTTTGGACAGGGCGGCTCACATCCCTGCCGGGTACTTATCAGCATATCCTTGGGGCCCAGGTACAGTTGTCCCCTTTGACCCCCCCCCCCCCCCCCCCCCCCCCCTGTCGCCGGCCCTGAACATACCTTCCATCATGACCCTCTCCAGGAGGGACAAAATGCTCTGCTTCTGGACTTTCCTCTTAATTTATAACTGCCGGCACCTGTGTTGAACAGGTTAATGGATAAGAAAGGCGTTTCAGCACAGGTGCCGGCAATCATACATTAAGAGGGAAGTTCAGGAGCAGAGCATTCTGTCCCTCCTGGAGAGGGTCATGTTGGGACGTCAAGTCAGATATCTCCAGTTCCCCAGGGCCGATTTTCAGAAATTTGGTACCTCTGGAAAGAGGGGACCCTCAGCTATCAGCCTAGGGCCCTTATACTCCTGGGGCCCTTGGGCACACACACAGTTCCTCCTTACCTCACTGCGCCCATCCGGAAAAGGGGCATGGTCTATAAAAAGGTAATGGCTTCGCTGGAGTACTGCGCTCATGAGCCACGCCCCTGTTTCCCATCACTGAGGTAGCATGCCCAGCGCTCTTTGAGCTGCTGACCATGCCCCAAGTCCCTCTGGGGTGTATTTACTAAGCCTTGGATGGAGTTAAAGTGGCTGGAGATAAAGTACCAGCCAATCAGCTCCTAACTGTCATGTTACAGGCTGAGTTTGAAAAATGACAGTTAGGAGCCGATTGGCTGGTACTTTATCTCCAGTGACTTTATCTCCATCCAAGGCTTAGTAAATAGACCTTGTCTCATGTGAATAGACGCTGTGCGCATGCTCTTCACTGCTGCTTTTCTAGGTAGAGCATCAACTGTCAGGAGCCCTCTGCTGCCCCCTCCCCCCCCACCGCGGGACACTGCGGCCCGCAGGTGAGCACGTATGCCTAACATTCTTCTCACAACAGACAATCACAATGTCTCTCAACATGCCAACTGCCTGTTTCTCAGGTAATGAGAGCCTGAGACTAGTGATGAGCGGATTCGGTTTTACTCGGTTTTACTCGGTTCTCAAAACGGCATTTTATTGGCTCACGGATGTCACGTGTTTTGGATAGCCAATAAGATGCCGTTTTGAGAACCGAGTAAAACCGAATCCGCTCATCACTACCTGAGACTAGCAACTAACAGCCTCCCACAGCTGACCTGACAAGCTCCCATTTACAAAGACCGGCAGTTGCCAGAAAAAGACAGGGATTGCCTTTTTGGAGCACACTTTTATATAAATTGACATTAAATTGATCTGATTAGTAATTTAAAACGCAACTTTTAATAATTCTCTTTAAAATATAGGGGGTGTGAGTTTGTTCATAACTGTTATATATATACACTCATGTGTAGTTTAAGTCTCTTTATCAAGTCCCCCAGAAAAATTCATGGACATATAGCCGTCTTTAGAAAATTCATAAACATATAGCTGTCATTATGGTGAATAATATTCAGTGTGAAAAATATTACTAAATTCTATAAAAAAAATATGTGTATTCAAAAATCACACGGCCTAAATGTCTTCTATTTATTTATCATTATGGTGAATAATATTCAGTGTGAAAGATATTACTACGTTCTAAATAAAATATGTGTATTCAAAAATCATATGGCTTAATTGTCTTCTATTTATTTATTCCGCATGATTTTGTTCAGCCAACAAGCCAACATAATATGATCTGATTTCTATACACTACTTTCTCATCAATGAATATAATACAATTTTTAATGAATAGAGTCCAGTATGAAGTACGTTGCCACTATCTGTTTTTAAGTGATCAGCGTGTCCAGGCTTGCTAAATTAACCTGTCTAATAGGCCCTACACACTGGCCGACATCAGTCAAAGATATGAACGATCTTGTTCATAAATGAATGAGATAACGTTCATATCTTTGAGTGTGGAGGCTCCAGCGATGAAGGATACGCGGCCCCGCGCTCGTTCATTGCTGGTCCCCAGTCGGCTGTACATGCAGGCCAATATGGAAGATCTCGTCCATATTTGCCTGCACTTCAATGCAGCCGGGTGATGGGGGGAGTGAAGAAACTTCACTCCCCCCGTCACTGCCCCTCCGCCGCCGGGTTGCCCGTCGGCCGTATCCGCCGTCGGGCAGCTCGGCGGCGGATCGGCCAATATGTAGGGCCCTTTAGAAAACTCAGAGGATCAGAATGCTGTGTTAGCAGTTTAAGTGTTTGTGAATTTCCTATATACATTCTTCAGTTTAATATCACTGAGATAATCAACAATGTTCTGTGCTGCACTCACAGATAACGGGGACTGGTAATACTTGTATCATTTGTAAACATTCTTCAGTCTAAAACGACTGGCAACATTGTTTCCTGCTGCACTTACAGGGAGGAGGCACTGGCAACATATGTAACATTCTGATCCTCTGAGTATTCTAAAGGGCCCTACACATATAAAGATCCGCCGACCGAGCTGCCCGACGGCGGATACGGCCGACGGGCGACCCGGCGGCAGGGGGGGCAGTGACGGGGGGAGTGAAGTTTCTTCACTCCCCCCGTCACCCGGCTCCATAGAAGTGTAGGCAAATATGGACGAGATCTTCCATATTGGCCTGCATGTACAGCCGACGGGGGCACCAGCGATGAACGAGTGCGGGGCCGCACATCGTTCATCGCTGGAGCCTCCACACTCAAAGATATGAACGTTATCTCATTCATTTATGAACAAGATCGTTCATATCTTTGACTGATGTCGGCCAGTGTGTAGGGCCTATTAGACAGGTTAATTTAGCAAGCCTGGACACGCTGATCACTTAAAAACAGATAGTGGCAACGTACTTCATACTGGACTCTATTCATTAAAAATTTTATTATATTCATTGATGAGAAAGTAGTGTATAGAAATCAGATCATATTATGTTGGCAGAACAAAAACATGCAGAATAAATAAATAGAAGACAATTAAGCCATATGATTTTTGAATACACATTTTATTTAGAACTTAGTAATATTTTTCACACTGAATATTATTCACCATAATGATAAATAAATAGAAGACATTTAGGCCGTGTGATTTTTGAATACACATATTTTTGACAGAATTTAGTAATATTTTTCACACTGAATATTATTCCCCATAATGACAGCTATATGTTTATGAATTTTCTAAAGACAGCTATATGTCCATGAATTTTTCTGGGGGACTTGATAACGAGACTTAAACTGCACTTGAGTGTATATATATATATATGACAGTTATGAACAAACTCACACCCCCTATATTTTAAAGAGAATTATTAAAAGTTACGTCTTAAATTACTAATCATATCAATTTAATGTCAATTTATCTAATAGAGTGCTCCAAAAAGGCAATCCCTGTCTTTTTCCGGCAACTGCCGGTCTTTGTGTGTTTATGAGGTTTAAACGTGATTGCTGGAGCACCTCCAGCAAAGGATATATAAAAACCCCAAATTATTATGGGAAAATTATCAGAAAGCTGGTTATTCAATATGCAAACAAATTCTTAGGTTTCTGTGCAGGGTATATTACATGACTATAAAGCTTCCATTTACAACTTTCCCTGCATTTTTAGCACAATACCTGTATACACACACACACACACACACACACACACACACACACACATACATACATACATACATACATTCAGTATATGTAGTCTATTAAAAGCAGGGCCGTAACTACGTGTGTGCCAAGGGGGCTTGGCACACAGCGCAGTTGCCCTGAGGGCGCAACGGCCAGCGGCATGTAATGAGTCAAATTGACTCATTACATGCCGCCGAAGTCTGCGCCGTGCGCACCGCTGTGTAGGGATTAGAGGACCAGCGCCGGGCAGCGGAGAGAAGGAGGAGGAGGGAGGGGGAGCAGTGAGCCGCAGCAGCGCTATTTGATTGGTAGTAAGCGCCGCTGCAGCATCCCCCTCTCCTCCTGTATTGGCTGCCCGGCGCTGCTAAGGATGCTGGGATGCGGCTCCCCAGCATCCACAGCAGCGCCAGGCAACCAATACAGGAGGAGAGGGGGATGCTGCAGCGGCGCTTACTACCAATCAAATAGCGCTGCTGCGGCTCCCTGCTCCCCCTCCCTCCTCCTCCTTCTCACCTCACACAGCCTGCACCGAGAGGAAGCTGCACGAGGAGCCTGTCAGCGGGGAGAAGGTAAGTATATCCCCCCCTCTCTCTCTCTCTCGGACATCGTCTGCCGCAATGTGTAAAATGGGGTCTCGTCTGCCGCAATGTGTAAAATGGGGTCTCGTCTGCCGCAATGTGTAAAATGGGGTCGCGTCTGCCGCAATGTGTAAAAAGGGGTCCTGGATGCCGCAATGTGTAAAAATGGGGACTGGCTGCCGCAATGTGTAAAAAGGGGGACTGGATGCCGCAATGTGTAAAGAGGGGGACTGGCTGCCGCAATGTGTAAAAAGGGGGACTGGCTGCCGCAATGTGTAAAAAGGGGGACTGGCTGCCGTAATGTGTAAAAAGGGGGCCTGGATGCCGCAATGTGTAAAAAGGTGGACTGGCTGCCGTAATGTGTAAAAAGGGGGCCTGGATGCCGCAATGTGTAAAATGGGGTCCCGTCTGCCGCAATGTGTAAAAAGGGGGACTGGCTGCCGCAATGTGTAAAAAGGGGGACTGGCTGCCGTAATGTGTAAAAAGGGGGCCTGGATGCCGCAATGTGTAAAAAGGGGGACTGGCTGCCGCAATGTGTAAAAAGGGGGACTGGCTGCCGTAATGTGTAAAAAGGGGGCCTGGATGCCGCAATGTGTAAAAAGGTGGACTGGCTGCCGTAATGTGTAAAAAAAAGGGGGCCTGGATGCCGCAATGTGTAAAAAGGGGGCCTGGCTGCCGCAATGTGTAAAAAGGGGGACTAGCTGCCGCAATGTGTAAAAAGGGGGACTGGCTGCTGTAATGTGTAAAAAGGGGGACGCTGTCTATTGTAATGTATAAAAGGGGCGCTACTGTGCAGCGTAATTTGAATAATGGAGACTACTGTGCACCGTAGTATGAATTGCTATTATTTTGTGGCCACGCCCCTTCCCCATTAAGCCACGCCCCTATACATTTTTTGCGCGCCTACGGCGCACACTGCCCCTATCTTACATTGGGGGGGGGGGCGCCACTATCGTTTCTTGCACACAGCGCTAAAATGCCTAGTTACGGCACTGATTAAAAGAACAGCAGAACTAGGAAACAGCAAATTGAAATGATCAGCACGCATTTTTCATCCCAAATAGATTTTCATGAGCACCAGTGGCTGTGGCGGAACTAACGAGCGGTGGGCCCAGGTGCGACAAAATGCTTTGCCCCCCCCCCTCTCTCATCCCATCCAAGTCCACCCCCTCACCCCTGGAGAGGATCTGGTGAGGGGGATCTGCTCAGGGCCAGAGAGAAATGGATACCTAGCAACAGTGCCATAACTAGACATTTTAGCACCGTGTGCAAGAAACAGTATTGGAGCCCCACCCCTGCATGCAAAACAGGGGCAGTGCGCGCTGTAGGCGCGCAAAAATACATAAGGGCGTGGCCACAAAATAATACCAATTCATAAAACGGTGCACAGTAGTCTCTATTAATTAAATTACACCGCACAGTAGCACCACTACACCAGGTAGAGACCCTTTTACACCTTACGGCGGACAGATTCCCCTTTTTACACATTACGGCAGACAGCGTCCCCCTTTTTACACATAACGGCAGACAGCGTCCCCCTTTTTACACATAACGGCAGACAGCGTCCCCTTTTTACACATAACGGCAGACAGCGTCCCCCTTTTTACACATAACGGCAGACAGCGTACACTTTTTACACATAACGGCAGACAGCGTGCCCTTGTTACACATAATGGCAGACAGCGTGCCTTTTTACACATAACGGCAGACAGCGTACACTTGTTACACATAACGGCAGACAGCGTGCCCTTGTTACACATAACGCCAGACAGCGTGCCTTTTTACACATAATGGCAGACAGCGTGCCTTTTTACACATAATGGCAGACAGCGTGCCTTTTTACACATAACGTCAGACAGCGTCCCCTTTTTACACATTACGGCAGACAGCGTGCCCTTTTTACACATAACGGCAGACAGCGTCCCCTTTTTACACATAACGTCAGACAGCGTGCCCTTGTTACACATAACGGCAGACAGCGTGCCTTTTTACACATAATGGCAGACAGCGTGCCTTTTTAAACATAACGGCAGACAGCGTCCCCCTTTTTACACATAACGGCAGACAGCGTCCCCTTTTTACACATAACGGCAGACAGCGTGCCCTTGTTACACATAACGGCAGACAGCGTGCCTTTTTACACATAACGGCAGACAGCGTGCCTTTTTACACATAACGTCAGACAGCGTGCCTTTTTACACATAACGTCAGACAGCGTCCCCTTTTTACACATTACGGCAGACAGCGTGCCCTTTTTACACATAACGGCAGACAGCGTCCCCTTTTTACACATAACGTCAGACAGCGTGCCCTTGTTACACATAACGGCAGACAGCGTGCCTTTTTACACATTACGATAGACAGCGTCCCCCTTTTTACACATAACGGCAGACAGCGTCCACTTTTTTACAGATAACGGCAGACAGCGTGCCCTTGATACACATTACGGCAGACAGCCTGCCTTTTTACACATTATAGCAGACAGTCCCCCCCCCCCAGCCACAACATGCACCCACTGCAAATAATTGATGGTATATTGAGGTGTCATGAAATAACCAACGATTCAGGGCCCATGTGACAAGCTCTAGGACAAATAGGCAGATTTGAGCATAATGAACATCTGTGCACATGTGCATTTACTGGGTGTATAACTGAACTATACCATAATGTACAGGCCTATTTTACCCCCCCCACACACACACACACACACACACACACACAAGTTAGCAACCACAGTGTACACTGCTGCTTTGATGGATTAATTCACCTGATTTTATGGCTATTGGCAGGACTAGGAAACCCGTTGAATCTTCTCTCCAGCACTAGGGATCCTGCCTGGAATTATGACATCCCCTCCCCACAGGCCCGCGAATCACGGGTAAAATGCAGCGAGTGGGCGGAGCCTAATGCCACGAATGGGCGGAGCTACGATCGTGACCCGCGATCTGAAAAAAATCTTTTACGTTACTTTGGGGGGTTTCTGGGTACGCGTGCGCCAGTGAGAGGGACAGCAGCAGCAGCGCCTCAACCTATAACACAGCGCTGCTGCGGCTCCCTCCTACACCTCCCTCCTCCTCCTTCCCCCCGTGTCCGCTGCCTGCGCTGCTCTCCTCTCCTGTCCGGGTGGCTGTGTGCTGCGGGCAGCGGTTGCCCACAGCACACAGCGGCATGTAATGAGTCAGTTTAACTCATTACATGCTTTGGGCCCCTGGACAGTGGCGGGCCCCAGTGCAACGCACTGGTTGCACTGGCAGTAGTTCCGCCTCTGACCAGTGGCCTAACACCGCTGCCAGTAGTATACAGTAGATAGAACATTAAAAACTGAACAACCTTTGGGTTTTTCCATTGACACTATCAGCACGGGTAGGGTATGTGTGACCGGCGGTCAGGAGACCACCTGTCACAATATCGACGGCAGGATCCCTGCTGTTAGGTGGCTGGCAGGAGGAGGCAAGCGCCTCTACGGGGTCGTGGACACCCACGGGTGGGAATAGTCCGTGTTGCTCGGCATGCCAACCGGTGGGATTTTCAGATGGCTGGACCCCGGCGTCAGTATTATGTCCTGACCGCCGTTCACATAAACGCATCCCATCAGCACTGCTATGCAGGTTTACAATAACTAATTACTGAAGCTGTGTCTAAATAGCAAACGGACGACCCGATCCAAGTGCTTCACTACGTAGAAAGTGATCTCCAACAGCCACAGTGCTGATGTTCAGAATAAAATACTGTATATTACATTGCATTGAATTCAGTGGTTTCCAAACTTTCTTAAATCACAGCACCCTAGAATATTAGCATTTTTCGCACAGCACCCCTGGGACGAAAGTGTATTATTGAGAAATTCAAACAATTATTAAATTAAGTAAATTTTACTTACCTGTCTTCCTTAAGTTTAGGTATGTGATGGTGTACAGCAGAGGTTCCCAAACGCGGTCCTCAAGGCATCCCAACAGTCCAGGATTTAGGTATATCCATGGCTCAGCACAGATGGTTAAATCAAATTGACTTACTGTAGGTGCTAATTAAGTCACCTGTGGCCAAGCATGGACCTGGACCATTGGGGTGCCTTGGGGACCGCGTTTGGGAACCTCTGATGTACAGGGTTGCACTGTTAAGTGGTAGCCACAATGTAAACAGATAAATATGGTGAGCAAGTTGCGGTTTGTTGGTATAGAAGGTAATTCACACCTGATCGCTAGGCTGCATTTTCTCACAGCCTGTGATCAGGTCCGAACTGCGCATGCATATGCACCACAATGTGCTGGCACGATGGACCGCAGCAACGGGGATCGATGCACAGCAACAGTATGGTGCGAAAAAAGTGATTGCACCGGCGATCGCAAGGTGACTGGCAGGAAGGGGGCGTTTGTGGGTGGCATCTGACTGTTTTCAGGGAGTGTCTGGAAAAACTCATGCGTGTCCAAGCGTTGAAAGGGAGGGTGTCTGACGTCAACTCCGGTCCCGGACAGGCTGATGTGATCACAGCGGCTGAGTAAGTCCTGGGCTGTACAGAGACTGCACAAAAACAGGTTTGTACAGCTCTGCTACACATGCAGTCACACACTTGCACAGCAAAAATACACTCCCCCTGTGGGTGGCGACTATCTGATCGCAGGGCTGCAAAAATTGCTGCACAGCAATCAAGTCTGAATTAGCCCCTAGTTCTAAGAGAGATACAACCTAGTCAGTGTTTCCATTACAGTAGCCAGACCATCCACGGTCCCTCTGGCGCGGTTGGGATAAAAGATAGAGAGGTACCTAGCCAAATGGTGGTGGTAGGGGATTCTATCATCAGGAAGGCAGATAGGGCAATCTGCTACCGGGACCGTGATCGCCGTACAGTCTGTTGTCTCCCGGGTGCTCGGGTACGGCACATCGCGGACCGGATAGATAGATTGTTGGGAGGGGTTGGCAAAGACCCGGCGGTCTTGGTGCACGTTGGCACCAATGACAAAGTTAGCGGAAGGTGGGATGTCCTTAAGAAAGACTATAGGGACTTAGGAAAGAAACTGAAGGCAAGGACATCTAAGGTAATATTCTCGGAATTATTACCCGTGCCACGCGCTAGTCCAGGGAGGCAGAGGGAGATTAGGGAGGTAAATGTGTGGGTTAGGGATTGGTGCAGGAAAGAGGGGTTTGTGTTCCTGGAACACTGGGCGGACTTCTCAGTCAGGCGCCATCTCTTTTGTCGTGACGGATTGCACCTGACTGAGGACGGGGCAGCGGTGCTGGGGGGAAGGATGGTTAGAAGGTTGGAGGAGATTTTAAACTAGGAGCCTGGGGGGAGGGTTTAGCTAGAAACTACGGGTCATGCAGTGAGAATAGTGGGGATGGCGGTAGTAAACGAAATGGGGGAGAAGTTGGGGGGAGGGTAAGAGCAGGCAGTAAGGTTACTAACATGGGTACTAAAAGGGATTTTACCAAAGCACTAACCAATGACGATTACAGGTCATCCTTGCCACATAAGGTGAAAGATGTCCCTAACTCAAGGGAAAATACTTATCTTAGTTGTATGTATGTAAACGCCAGAAGCATTACTGGTAAAAAGGGTGAACTAGAAATACTTGCAGCAAGCAAACAGTATGATATTATAGGCATTACTGAAACTTGGTGGGATGAATCTCATGATTGGACAGTCAATCTAGAGGGCTATACACTGTTTAGGAGAGACAGACTAAATAAAAAGGGTGGAAAGGTGTGTCTGTACGTAAAGCCGTTTTTAAAACCTAATATATGGGAAGATATTCAGGAGGGGACTGTAGACACTGTTGAGACATTATGGGTAGAAATTGCATGCGGGGAAAAAGGAACAAAAAAGTTAGTATTGGGTGTATGCTATAGGCCGCCTGGTATCAACGCATCTGATGATGAATTGTTACTAAAGCAAATTGAAAAAGCAGCAGGAGTAGGAGACATAGTAGTGGTGGGAGATTTTAACTATCCAGAGATAAACTGGAAAAACGATTCATGTGATACTGCTAGGGGCAGTATGTTTTTAAACACACTAAATGATAACTACCTAGTCCAACTAATTGAGGAACCAACTAGGTACAATGCAATCTTAGACCTGGTATTAACAAACAATCAGGATTTGGTATCGGGTATTATAGTAGGGGAACCCATAGGAAACAGCGACCACAATATGGTCACATTCAATATCAGTTTCTACAAACAGCCCTATACTGGCTCAACTAGGACTTTAAACTTTAGCAAAGCAAATTTTGAAAAGATGAGGGTATTTTTCAGGGATATTGAATGGGAAGGTTTGCTTTTAGGAAAAAATACTACGGAGAAATGGGAGGTACTAAAATTCCTGCTAGCTAAAAATACACTCAAATATATTCCTATGAGTAGCAAAAAAGGGAATAAAAATCATAAACCGATGTGGCTTAACAAAAAGATTAAGGAACTTATGGGCAAGAAAAGGCGAGCATTTAAAAAAATACAAATCTGACGGGGAAGCAGAGTCATTTCAGCACTATAAGGAATGTAACAAAAATTGCAAAAAGGAAATAAGAGCGGCTAAAGTATAAACTGAAAAACTAGTAGCAAAGGAAAGCAAAGCGAATCCCAAAAAATTCTTTAAATACATTAATAGCAAGAGATTAAAAAAGGAGAGTATAGGCCCTTTGAAAGACAAGTTGGGAGTCTTAAGCAAAAATGATAATGATATAGCGGACACACTAAATGAGTTTTTTTCAACAGTATTCACTAGAGAGGACCCAATTCAGGGACTGACACACAATCTCAATAATGACAATATCACACTGATAGGTAATTATTTAAGCAAGGAAGTAGTCTGTGACCGATTAAAACATTTAAAGATTAATAAATCACCAGGGCCCGATGGTATTCATCCAAGGGTTCTAATGGAGCTTCACTCTGAACTGGCAAAACCGCTATCTTTGATGATTCAGTTATATTAGGTATGGTTCCCAAAGACTGGCGTATAGCGGACGTAGTGCCTATATTCAAAAAGGGAAGTAAAGCTGAACCAGGTAATTATAGACCAGTTAGTCTTACATCTATAGTGGGGAAAGTATTGGAAGGTATTCTAAGAGATAGTATTCAGAAGTTCCTTGAAACCAATAAGGTCATTAAAAGGAATCAACATGGGTTTATGAAGGACAGATCCTGTCAAACCAACTTACTTGGCTTTTATAAAACAGTAAGCGCAAACCTAGATCAGGGTAAAGACGTGGATGTAATCTTTTTAGACTTTGCCAAAGCGTTCGATACTGTACCACACATGAGACTTATATACAAGCTACGAGAATCAGGGCTAGGAAGCACAATATGCACTTGGGTCAAAAACTGGTTAGATAATAGGAAGCAGCGCGTTGTGGTTAATGGATCTTTTTCAACTTGGACTGAAGTGCTAAGTGGTGTGCCGCAAGGCTCAGTATTAGGACCGCTATTGTTCAATATTTTCATTAACGACCTAACAGAAGGTCTAGAGAGCATGGTGTCAATTTTTGCAGATGATACCAAATTGTGTAAGGCTATAAATACAGAGGAGGATGCCGAGTCTCTTCAGAACGACTTAGTTAAATTAGAAGCATGGGCAGCCAAATGGAGAATGCGCTTCAACACAGACAAGTGTAAGGTAATGCACTGTGGTAACAAGAACAAAAATTACACCTACCTACTAAATGGGGTAAAATTAGGGGATTCTGTACTGGAAAAGGACTTAGGTGTCCTCATAGATAGCAAGCTAAGCAGTAGTACCCAAAGTAGGACTGCAGCAAAGAAGGCTAATAAGATATTAGCATGCATAAAACGGGGTATTGATGCTAGGGACGAGAGTATTATACTCCCGTTATATAATTTACTAGTGAGGCCACACCTTGAATACTGTGTATAGTTCTGGGCACCGTACTACAAAAAGGATATCCTGGAGCTTGAAAAGGTACAGAGGAGGGCGACCAAACTAATTAAGGGCATGGAGACGATGGAATACAAGGAAAGGCTTGAAAGACTAGGCATGTTTACATTGGAAAAGCGGAGACTAAGAGGGGATATGATCAACATCTACAAATATATAAGGGGACAATACACAGAGCTGGCGCGGGACCTGTTTTTGGTTAGATCAACACAGAGGACTCGTGGACACTCGCTCAGGTTAGAGGAGAGGAGATTCCGCACAATACGGCGTAAAGGCTTTTTCACGGTAAGGACAATACGTGTTTGGAATTCCCTGCCCGAGGGAGTTGTAATGGCGGAATCTGTCAACACCTTTAAGAATGGGTTAGATAAATTCCTATTGGATAAGGATATCCAGGGGTATGGTGCATAGTCAAGCGATATAGTTACTATAAATAGGGATAAAATGCAATGGCTGACAGCAGCATCAGTCAGAAATTTTAGTCAAATCATCATGCATAGGACACCACAGATAGGTTGAACTCGATGGACAATTGTCTTTTTTCAACCTCAGATACTATGTTACTATGTTACTATGTCTGTTACATATGAACAGAGGGAAACACAAAGGAAATCTTCAGTATAGTTACCTGTAAAAGTTCAAACTTGGACACACAACTAACCCGATGGTCTCCATACAACTCCGATACTGAGAAATTTACACATGCTAAGATTCTGCACTGTGCCTGTGCAGATCTTTGTGTGCAAGATCGCACACAGTGCCCCCCAGCCACAGCTTGATTGACAAGCTGCAGCCCCTCGGGGGCGGAACTTTGGCAGCAGCAAATGGGTGTCCAGGAGCTGGCTGGCAACTTTCAGCCTGGGGGAAAAGCAAGCAAGCGGCCCCAGCTATTTACAAAAGAAAACTTTTATGGAAAAATTTATGCACGCGTGTGTTTTTAGATATATAATACACACTAGCTGAATACTCGTGCTTCACTATGGAATTTCAAGTAATGCCAATCTTTGTCAGGCCGCACCTCCTGGCGGGCCTTCCCCCGGATTGATGCTGTCAAAAGGCTGGTGCTGAGGAGAATAATCCGCCTCCTTCTTTGCCCCGTCTCGTCTCTGAGGCTGCCCTGCTCAGTGCTGTAAATGCTGGGATGACAGGCCCAGCTTCGCCGGCTGTATAATAAATATGTAACATTTGAAGGGATAGGATGACTCAATTCCAAAGGGTCCTAGGTCTCCTTGCTGGGAGGCACTCGATATACTGGCTGTCGGAATCGCGGCGCTCAGCATACTGACGCCGGGATACTGACAGCCGGTATACCGACAACTATTCTCCCCTTTGGGGTGTCCACAACACCCCTGGAGGGAGAATAAATAGCATAGTGCGCAACCGTGCCCGCAAGGGGCTCTTTTGCACTCTCCCCATTGCTGACATTCCGGCGGTCGGGATCCCATGCCGGTATTCTGGGCACCAGGACTCCGACAGCCGCCCACTCATACTACACTCCTCCTTGCTTAGCTTCTTACTCTCCTTAGGGCTCTTCCTTTGAGGTAAAAATTTAAAGATTTTGCACAACACTTAAGGTCACTGGGAGAGCTGTGAGTACCCTCTAAACAGCATATAAGCAGTTGCTGACTTACAAGCTTTCCTTTAATGCATTTAAGAGTCAAAATATCTATCTCTCCTTTCCTCTTATTGATCTCTGAGAGGTTTGGCAAGGTTAGCCTCTGATAATTGAGACACTATCCTCTCCTGACTGGAAATAGGTTGGTTAAGTACTTCAAAGGCAAATACCACTGACTCATCACAAAATCTCCTGAACCATAAGGTTAGACTTCATTGCTAGTGGCAGTTGCAGAGCAGTCTATGATTGAAATAGGGGGGGCCACACCCAGCAATGTTTGACAGTGTTTAGGGGTGGAAGTTGATGTGGATCTCCTATTTGAATGATGGACTGCTGTGCAACTGCCACTGGCAAGGAAGTCCAGGAACAGAGCATTGTGTCCTCCCACCTCCGCGGCTTGGTAATGCCGGCACCATGCATTCTTTATAACCCCGCCTGGGTGGGCTGTCTTAACTGTCCTCTGTGATTGGTTAATTCCCAATAAACATCTCACCCCTTTTAACCCCTTTGTGGGAGGAATATTGAAAAATTCCTTCTTAGTGGGTGCCTATGTCACAAAAGCAAGCTGCTATCCAAATGTCAAGTTCCTAGTACTTATGGAGCGTGAGATTTAGTGATGAGTCAGTGGTATTTGATATATATATATATATATATATATATATATATGAATTAGTATGATCCCTTGGTGCGCTCTTAGTGTACACTACTGAAGTGTTTATTTACTTTATGTCAGTTAGTTTCTAAATTAACTAACATAGATACTGTAATATTTCCAAATAAGGGGGCAAGCTTCAACACAGAGCGGATCCTTTGCCGATAGGGATCAAATGTAGATAAAAAAAAGAGAGAATATCTCTGTGGAGCGCACTTATTTTATAAACTGATATAGTTAGATCATTTTTGATGGATATTTTATAAAGAGAGGATGACCTTACACATATAAACACCCATATTAAAATCACATATATCTTTGGTGAAAGCTCTTTTATATCATTTTATATATATTTCTTACATGAATAATACTGAAACATACAATTGTATCTTCAATGTAAAAGAAAGTTTCATTATCAATTAATTTTAAATTTAAATCTTATAATAAAGAGATATATGTGATTTTAATATGGGTGTTTATATGTGTAAGGTCATCCTCTCTTTATAAAACATCCGTCAAAAATTATCTAACTATATCAGTTTATAAAATAAGTGCGCTCCACAGAGATATTCTCTCTTTATATATATATATATATATATATATATACACAGCCAGCAAACGTAGCACTCCTGGTGTCTTATTAAATAAATCTCTCAGATGGGCAGTTTAGTAAAACAACGTATCACTGCCGTTTTATTGTTAAGGCATTTTCCTCAGAGATATTCTCACTTCCGCTGTAACTAACTCTGCTGATGTGGATTTCTTATGGGCATATTAATATGGAAAGCTTGATAAAGGTCCGGAGGGACCGAAACGTAGCTGCTATTTCACTGCCATGCAACTAAATACGCCTTGCATCTCTATGTTGTGAGTATTGGATTAAAAATACCTTAAAAAGCTTGCTAAAGTCTGGAGAGTGCCTATATTTGGACTATATTCATCGGAAATTCTCTCTGAGTAAGTGGCTTTTCTGTGTAGTGCACCCTGCTGATGCTGTACAAAAGATGAGAGTGCTGGACTTTCTCTACTATATATATATATATAAAGAGATATCCTTGTGGAGCGCTCTTATTTGAAGGATTATCCAATTAATTTTTAGAATATAAACTGAGGATAACCTTATCAGTACCTTTTATATATATATATATATATATATATATATATATGCATATATATATACACCCAAATGTTAAAAACACATCTTTTTATTAAAATATAAATGACATGATCAAAAATAAATGTCTGTAATCGTTATTTTACAAAACAATATTGATCACTAAATAAACATATGTTTGTTCATTTTTTGTTCATACAATAAATACATTAAAATATGTTAGTTTCACCCAACGCGTTTCGTCTTATAGCGAATTCTTCAGGGGTGTTTATTTGGTCAAAAATAGTTTTCTTATTGTAACACCAAAGTAATTTGAAATGGTTTTCCTTCTTAAATGGTGACTCAATAAATGAGATCATGAGTAAGGCAAATTATTTTACTGGAAACATATTTAGAGTAGTCTTAATTGGTTTCCACAGCCTAATAACAATTTTAGCTGGATTCGCTATTTGTGAGACTCTATAAGCTTAGATTAAAGTCAAGTAGCTTTTGACTGCTATCAGATTTTCTGTCTTTTCCAGCAGCAGTCCTATACGTCTGTGTGCATAGGAATCCAAATGTGAAATCTAATATATATATATATATTACACAGAGTTCTCTTGTTTGCACAATCAGTGTCAATCATGTATCTCCGGACCGCTTGGTTGAGTCTCCATCCACAGTGCTCTCCAGGCTTATCAGCCCTATCTCCCAGACTCCAAACGCTACCGCATCACGTCAGCGTTCTCCACAGCAGCCACACCCAGACGTGTTTCATCTAATAGGACTTTGTCAGTGAGTGTGGCTAACAGCGTCATTACTAAATAGCCCATAGCTCCGATCACATGTCCATTTATAACCAATCAAAACACATTAAAAAAATTCAGGAACTAGAGGATAAATTTGTGCTTACTGATACACTGCATGCTCCATACGGGCGCCATTTTTATGTAGTCCAAATACTATTATAAGCAATTAGTAGGTATATTTTATTTTTACATTTTTTATTATTACATATATCGCTTAGGTTATTTAAATGCTGATATACCATCAGGGGTTATCACCTATCTGTACTCTGAAAAGATAATCATTTAGTAGAGTTTACACTCATTATGCAATCCACATTGCCTTCCCTTAAAACTATATAGCACTATGTATCAGTAAGCACACAAAAAGCATATAATTACATAAAAAATACATTTAAAGAACAAAAAAGAAGAAAGTACAATAAGTAAAATAAAGTGCATTTAAAAGAAACAACCCTTATTTCTATATAAATTCATAATCACTATATTAAATCAGCAAAATTAGCGAGATTTTTTACTTGGGATACTTGTATAGATATTTTTCAAAAATACACATTTCCATAGTATATCTATGTATTTCATATATGTATTTAACCTTCTATGGGGGTAATTCAGACCTAATCGTAGCAGCAAATTTGTTAACAGTTGGGCAAAACCATGTGCACTGCAGGTGTGGCAGATATAACATTTGCAGAGAGAGTTAGATTTGGGTGAGTTATATTGTTTCTGTGCAGGGTAAATACTGCCTGCTTTATTTTTACACTGCAATTTAGATTTCAGTTTGAACACACCCCACCCAAATCTAACTTTCTCTGCACATGTTATATCTGCCCCCCCTGCAGTGCACATGGTTTTGCCCAACTGCTAACAAATTTGCTGCTACGATCAGGTCTGAATTACCGCCAATATGCGAACAGTAGGAAAACAATGGGGATATGAAAAACTGCACCATTCAGGTCAAAACGGGTGAAATCACCCAACAACTGCTCTGACCAAGACGCAACACTAACATCCCACACAAGGAGGAACCAAGAGAAGTGTAATTTTTTAGACCAAAAAAGGTACTATATCGCACCCTTCATTAAAATCATTGGGGCACAGAGTATTTAATTTGTGTATCCACCATGTTTCTCTTTTTGCCAGTTTATTGGGCAGGTCACCTTTTCTTATATCCTGTGTGACCCATTCAATAGCTTTACATTTTAAATGTATTAGTAGTGAATTCTGACATGCTGCAAAATGTCGAGGTACACTATGATTGGTAACTTTATTCAATATATTCCTCATGTGCGCTAGCACTTGCAGCTTGAGATGACATTTTGTCTTACCAATATACTTCATCCTGCACTGGCATTCAATCATATATATATAACATGGGTGGATAAACAATTCATTAAACTGTCTTTTTTAAAGGACCTGGTATTATCAAAATTAGAAAAACTATCTCTCACAGGGCTGGAAAATTTACAAACTTTACATCTTGAATAGGGTAAAAAAACAAAACCTTTTTTTTCCATTTAAGCGTTGTTTAGACTCCACATTTTGCAATAGGATAGGTGTCAAGCAGTTTTTTTTTACAGAATTAGCTTGTTTAAAAATCACTTGTAGGGTCCTGGAAATTACATCCCCTAATATTGGATCTAGCTGTAATACATTCCAATATTTTTTCAGTATATTCTTAATTTCTTATTCTCTACTTCTATATTTGGTTACAAAAGGTACAAAAAAAGCACAATCCTCCACTATTTTCCTCTTTTCCTTATATTGGAGTAATTGTTGTCTTGGAGTTATTCTTGCGCTTTTCATACTATTTTCAATGAATGTTTTTGGATACTTTTGCTCCAAAAATCTCTCACTGTACATTTTGGCCTGTTCCTCAAACTTACACTCTTCTTTACAATTCCTTCGCAATCTAATGAACTGAGAGTAAGATATATTTTGTTTCCGTTTACCCAAATAGCAACAGTTAAATGAACATAGCTGTTGCTCTCTACTTGTTTTATATATGTATATTGTAACGCTGTAAGGGTACAAGGTGCCGTTTCCTGGGATAAATGGCAGCCTGCAGCAGTTGAGGAACCACACAAGTCCAGTTTCCGGTACAACTGGCCCCGGCTAGTTTTTATTAGACAGAAAATAAAACAAACAGCAAAAGAAAAATACCTTGCCTGTCCGGCACTAACTAAACACAAGATGTTCCTAACTAACACTAAACAAAAACACAGAGTTCTCCAGTACCCTGTACAGCTCACTTGTATCAGGAAGCGTGTCTCTCTCACAGAGATCCTGCAGTCTTCCCAGGCAGTCTGCACACCCTAATCAGGCCAGCAGCTCTATAACACTCTTACACAGCTGAAAGCCTGATTAGCCTTCTGTGAGGCCCAAAGACCCGAACTGGGCCCAATGTCTGGAACTTGCCCCATCTCTCTTTCAGGGTCCTTACCCAGCTTTTCCAACAAACTGAAAAGGTTCTATCAAAACAAAACAATACAAAACATATTCCTAGAAGTTTTCATTTTTCTAATACATGTAAGACAAGAACCTGGGACAAACATACCTGCCCTCAAACACTATCCCAGTGTTCTTGTCACATATCCCCCTCCCTTGTTTCGACCTAGGGGCCGGAACACTTGTAGCCCCCAGACAGAAGATGCGGGACAATGCATCTGCGTTGGCCAATTGTGTACCCGGTCTATGTTCAACAGTAAACTTAAAATCCTGCAACGCTAGAAACCATCTAGTTACCCGAGCATTCTTGCCTCTATTTACATACATCCATTTTAAAGGGGCATGATCCGTCACTAGTCTGAATTGTCTACCCAAGAGGTAATACCTCAAGGTATCTAGTGCCCACTTAATGGCCAAAGCCTCCTTTTCCACAATGGCATACCTTTTTTCATGCTCATTGAGTTTCCTACTCAAATAAATGATAGGGTGTTCGTCCCTATCTCTGGTTTGGGACAGCACAGCACCTATCCCTACCTCTGAGGCATCTGTCTGTACCACAAATTCTTTTGAAAAATCTGGTGTTATCAACACCGGTTGTGAACACAAAGCCACTTTTAACGCTTGGAACGCTTTTTCTGCATCAGGGTTCCATTTCACCATATTTGACTGCTTCCCTTTGGTAAGGTCTGACAACGGCACCGCTGTGGTCGCAAAATTGGGAATAAACCGTCTATAGTACCCAGTAATTCCCGAAAAAGCCCTTACCTGTTTTTTATTCACTGGACGAGGCCAGTTTTGAATAGCATTAATTTTATTCAATTGGGGCCTAATCAGACCTCTGCCTATGGTGAAGCCCAAGTATTTGACCTCTTCCATTGCGAGGCAGCACTTCTTTGGGTTAGCAGTTAACCCTGCCTCTCTGATTGAGTCCAGTACTGCTTGTACTTTAACCAAATGGGACCCCCAGTCTGTACTGTGAATTACCACATCATCCAAATAGGCAGCTGCATATTTTCTATGGGGCCTCAAAATTTTATCCATCGCCCGTTGAAAGGTTGCTGGAGCCCCATGCAACCCAAAGGGTAACATCTTATACTGGTACAGCCCCTCCGGAACCGAAAAGGCTGTTTTTTCTTTGGCGCTATCAGATAAAGGTATTTGCCAGTAACCTTTGGTCAGGTCCAACGTGGTGAGAAACCTGGCTGTTTCCAGCCTTTCTACAAGCTCATCCACACGGGGCATGGGGTATGCGTCAAACTTGGACACCTCATTTAACTTACGAAAGTCATTACAGAAGCGTATGCTACCGTCGGGCTTCGGGATGAGCACTATAGGACTGGACCACTCACTGTTAGACTCCTCTATGACTCCAAGTTCTAACATGGTTTTAACTTCTTAAGAAATAGCTTCTCGCTGAGCTTCAGGAATACTATATGGCTTTAAATGAACCCTGACCCCTGGTTCTGTGACAATGTTATGTTTTATTATGATCGTTCGGCCAGGCAGCTCTGAAAATATCTCCCTATTTTGGATGAGAAATTCTTTAACCTGATTGTTCTGATCAGCTGATAATGTCTCTGACACCTTCACTGCAGGAAGCAACCGGGGTGAAGACACCGAAGGGCAAGGCTCCGCTGACAGAGACAACCTATCTTTCCAGGGTTTGATTAAGTTAACATGGTAGATCTGTTCGGGTTTTCTCTTTCCCGGCTGGTATACTTTGTAATTAACCTCATTCACTTTTTCCCTAATCTCAAATGGACCCTGCCATTTAGCTAGGAATTTGCTTTCCACAGTGGGTACCAAAACAAGAACTCTATCTCCAGGAACAAATTCCCGTATCTTGGCACTCCGGTTATAGACCCTCTGTTGAGCACTTTGGGCCTGTTCCATGTGCTCTCTGACAACAGGTACCACGGCTGCAATCCTATCCTGCATTTGTGTTATATGTTCAATAACGCTCCTATAAGGAGTGGGCTGTCCTTCCCACGTCTCTTTGGCAATGTCCAACAGCCCTCTGGGGTGTCTACCATACAACAAATCAAATGGAGAAAACCCCGTAGAGGACTGAGGAACTTCTCTGATGGCCATTAACAAGTAGGGCAACAAACAATCCCAGTTTTTCCCATCTCTCTCAACAACCCTTTTTAACATACTTTTTAATGTTTTGTTAAACCTTTCCACCAACCCGTCAGTTTGGGGATGGTAGATGGACGTCCTGAGGTGAGTGACCTTAAATAATTTGCACAATTCTTTCATGATCCTTGACATAAATGGAGTACCTTGGTCAGTCAAAATTTCTTTTGGTATTCCCACTCTACTAAATACCTGCACCAGCTCCCTAGCTATCGCCTTGGTTGTGATAGTGCGTAAAGGGACAGCCTCAGGATATCGAGTGGCATAGTCCATAATTACCAGGATATACTGATGGCCACGAGCAGACTTTAACAAGGGCCCCACGAGATCCATGGCTATTCTGTCAAACGGGACCTCTATAATAGGCATGGGAACTAGTGGGCTCCTAAAATGGGGTCTAGGGGCATGATACTGGCATTCAGGACAGGTAGAACAATATTCAGACACTTCTTTATAAACCCCTGGCCAAAAGAACCTTTGTAAAACTCTTTCAGTGGTTTTTTCCGCCCCTAAATGTCCTGCGGTAACGTGACTATGAGCTAAATCTAGTACCGTTCTCCGATAAGGCTGGGGAACTACCAGCTGTTCCACCACATCCTCACCCCTTTTGACAATGTGGTACAAGAGCTCATTACAGATGGCCATGTGGGGATATGTAACCCTGTCACCTGGTACCACAGGTTCCCCATTAACAAGCTTAACATTCTCTCTAGCCTTTATTAAGGTAGGATCTTTTAACTGTTCAGACACAAACAGATCCTTCTTTACCTCCAGGTCAGGCACGCTTTCAGTTCTAACTACTATGTCTCTGTTCCCAGCAAGAGGGTCCTCACTGGACTCCCCATCTGTCACTTCCCCAGCCAAACTAGCAAAAGGCAAAGGGTCAGAAAGTTCCGAAGACACACGTACATCCCTACAATTACCGGTATTATCAACTGGCTCTTTACTTCTCACATCTGTTGATAACCGTGCTTCCCACAGTTTCCAAAAATGAGGAAAATCCCTCCCTATTATGGCCTCATGCACCAAGGTGGGGACCAGTCCCACTTTAACCACTGCTGACCCACAACAAGTTTCTATATTCACTTCAGCAGTGACATAATGTTGGGTATCCCCATGTATGCAAGTTACCCCAATAGGTATTTGCTGGACCTTTAAGGGGTTCACTAACCCAGCTTTCACGAGGGTAACTAAACTTCCTGAATCTAGCAAGGCCTCTACCCGGTTACCCTCTAAGAACACATCACACATTTGTTTTTCCAGCTCAGGTGAAGGTACCACAGTACAGGCTAACCTAGCAAAGAAAGACATTCTGCGACATTCAAAGGCAGCATCACATTGCATGGGTTCTTGCGTGACTGGGCAATTGGCAATAACATGACCTGGCATACCACACCTAAAACATTTAACCACACGATTATCAACCCGTTTGGGCAGCATAGACCGTTCTAGCCCCATTGGCCTGTCTCCAGGGCCAGTGTTTACAGTCTCTCCAGCCTTGCGTTCTCTTAACCGCCCAGCAACGTTTTCCCACGGAACAGTCTTACCAGTCTTTACTGAAGGGCGCTGTCGAGGATCTATGGGTTGCTGGGTGGTCATCAGTAGTTCCTCTGCTGCCAAATACCTCTCTACCATGTCCACTAATAGGTCAGCAGTACCCGGGTTTCCATGGCTCACCCACTTGCGCAGGACCATGGGCAAAGATCTCAAGTAGCGGTCCATGACGACTCTTTCAACCATCTGGGGACCAGTTAATGTCTCTGGCTGTAGCCATTTTTTTGTTAGCTGAATAAGGTCGTGCATCTGGGAGCGCGGAGGCTTCTCCATGGCGTACACCCAACGGTGCACCCGTTGTGCTCGTACTGACAGCGTGACTCCCAGGCGGGCCAGGATCTCAGTCTTTAGTTTATCATAGTCCCGAGCCTCAGCAGGGCTTAAATCAAAGTAAGCTTTTTGGGGCTCACCTGACAGGAAAGGTGCCAGCAGACTGGCCCACTGTGCTTTCGGCCAGTTCTCACGCTCGGCAGTCCTTTCAAACGTGGTCAGATAGGCCTCCACATCATCAGCCTCTGTCATTTTCTGCAGGAAGTGACTGGCCCGTATAGAACTAGAGCTGGTAGGAGCACTGACGGCCACATCTCCAACCCGAGCTGCAAGTCTCTGCACCACTTCTGCTAAGGCCTCTCTATCCTGACGCTGTTGCCTCCAATTTTCCTCCATTGCCACCTGCTGCTGTCTGTTGGCCTCTTGCTGAGCCGCTGTAACTTGCAGCAGGGCTTTAAGCAGTTCCTCCATGTCGACAGATTTTTCAGGCGGCTTTGTAGCTGCTTTCACCCAGGACATATATCAAACCCTCGGGGTGAGTCTCAGCAACTTCACACTGTGCTGTATCTGCATAAACCACCGTTTTCTGCAGGCCTCATAAAGCTGCTGCTTTCACTTATGCGCAGAGCGGCATGCTCGCATTCTCCACCAAGTTGTAACGCTGTAAGGGTACAAGGTGCCGTTTCCTGGGATAAATGGCAGCCTGCAGCAGTTGAGGAACCACACAAGTCCAGTTTCCGGTACAACTGGCCCCGGCTAGTTTTTATTAGACAGAAAATAAAACAAACAGCAAAAGAAAAATACCTTGCCTGTCCGGCACTAACTAAACACAAGATGTTCCTAACTAAAGGGCCCTACTCACTGGCCGACCCGCCGCCGAGCTGCCCGACGGCGGATACGGCCGACGAGCGACCCGGCGGCGGGGGGGCAGTGACGGGGGGAGTGAAGTTTCTTCACTCCCCCCGTCACGCGGCTGCATTGAAGTGCAGGCAAATATGGACGAGATCGTCCATATTAGCCTGCATGCACAGCCGACGGGAGACCAGCGATGAACGAGCGCGGGGCCGCGCATCGTTCATCGCAGGAGTCTCCACACTGAAAGATATGAACGAGTTCTCGTTCATTTATGAACGAGATCATTCATATCTTTCAAAAAATCGGCCAGTGTGTAGGGCCCTTTACACTAAACAAAAACACAGAGTTCTCCAGTACCCTGTACAGCTCACTTGTATCAGGAAGCGTGTCTCTCTCACAGAGATCCTGCAGTCTTCCCAGGCAGTCTGCACACCCTAATCAGGCCAGCAGCTCTATAACACTCTTACACAGCTGAAAGCCTGATTAGCCTTCTGTGAGGCCCAAAGACCCGAACTGGGCCCAATGTCTGGAACTTGCCCCATCTCTCTTTCAGGGTCCTTACCCAGCTTTTCCAACAAACTGAAAAGGTTCTATCAAAACAAAACAATACAAAACATATTCCTAGAAGTTTTCATTTTTCTAATACATGTAAGACAAGAACCTGGGACAAACATACCTGCCCTCAAACACTATCCCAGTGTTCTTGTCACAATATGTATCAACTGTTTTGATGCACCCAGAACCAGATCTAACAATTCTATACTATGTTTCTGAATATTATAGGTGAACTTCATATTTAGATAATTATTTTTTATATAATCCATAAATTGTAAGAAGACCATTTCACTCCCGTCAAACTATAATCACATCATCAATATAACATTTAAACAATTTCAAATGATTAAAGAAAGGATTTTTTCCTCTATCCATAATATATTCACTTTCCCATTTCGCCAAATAGAGACCCGCAAAATTCGGTGCGAATGGTGTACCCATCGCGGTCCCACAGCGCTGCTTTATATACTGATCTTGGAATAGGAATTTGTTATTCTCAAAAATATATTTCATACAGTCAATAATGAATTCACGCTTAACTCCTTTAACGTTCTCATCTCTACTTAAGACTTCATTAACTGCCTCAAGACCTTTGACATGGGGAACAGATGTATATAAGGCCTCTATATCAATTGCGCACAAATAATAATCAGACGACCCATTCAACACCTTCCAGAATCTGTAGGATTTGGGTTGAATCTTTTACATATGAATCTAGTTTTGTCACATGTTTGATGTTCAAATCCACATATTCTGAAAGTCTAGATGTAGCTGAACCCAACCCAGACACAACTGGTCGTCCTGGTGGGTTATCAAGCTGTTTGTGCACTTTAGGCAAAAAAAAAAAAAAAAATGGGAGTCCTCAGATGCTCAACTTTCAGGTAGTCATACTCTCCCTTATGCATTTATTTTATTATTAAAGCCTTCTAATAACATGGAATTGATCTCTTCCATAATACGCACACTCTCATCAGTCTTAATTTTTAGATATGTATTTTCATCATCTAACAATCTCCATACTTCATATGAAGAAACAACCAGTTAGTACGGGTCGAGAAACGTGTCAGGACTTCATTCTGCTCAGCATTCTTATGGACTTCACCAAGATGACAGCCCTGTAAACTGAAGCTTCCCAGCTATCAGAAGCCACGGCTGTCAATCCATCAGCCTTACATGCTGCGGAACCACACAGGCAGGTGTGGGGGGAGACGTATAAGGGGGGTGAATGGTGGAAGGGGCCTGTAGGTGCTGTGGGTGGTGAAGGGGTGGAGGAGTGGGAGCCACGGGTGGTGTAGGGGGTCTGGAGGCACAGCATGTGGGGGAGGGGTGGAGTGCCGCATGTGGTGGAGGGGAAGGTGCGGAGGTGTGGTGCATTGGGGAAAGGTCTGGAGGCGCTGCGGGTACTGTACATGCCATAAAAGGTAGTTGGAGGGTATGCAGTAACAGGGCCAGGACTGGGGTGACAGGGTCAGTACAGGGTTGACGGGGCCAGGACAGGGGTGACGGTGCCAGGATAGGGGTGATGGGGCCAGGACAGGGGTGACGGGGCCAGGACAGGGGTGACTGGGCCAGGACAGGGGTGACGGGGCCAGGACAGAAATGATAGGGACAGGATAGGGGTGACAGGGCCAGGGTAGGGGCGGCAGGACCAAGACAGGGGTGACGGGGCCAGTATAGGGTTCACAGGGCAAGCACAGGGGTGACAGGGCCAGGATAGGGGTAACAGGGCCAGCATAAGGGTGACAGGGCCAGGATAAGGGTGAAAGGGCCAGAATAAGGGTGGCAGGGCAAGGCAAGGGACATGACAGAACACAGGGCACGGGAGAGATTGGTATTAGGGACAAAACAGTGGTGACAGACAGATGTGTCTTACCGGAGTCACTGCTGCTGGCTGCTGCTGTTCCATTCCAACCTGTTGGGATCTGCTGCTGCTGGAGACTTGGCATGGCTGACTCTCTCAGGCTGGAGTCCTGCTTTCTCTGCCAGTCCGCATCCCTCCCCCCCCCTCCTCAGTCACACACCGCAGACCTCGCGCAGCTGCCGGGCACTGTGGTAAGGTGAGACTGGAAATGACTGGTTAGCCCCCAGGAGATGCTGCGGCTGGAGGGAGGAGGGGGTCATAGCATGCACGTGGCGCGGACCTCACGGCTTCCGGGCACTGTGGTAAGGGGAGACTGGGAGTGACTGGTTAGCTCCCAGGAGACGCTGCGGCTGGAGGGAGGAGTGGGTCAGAGCCTGCAAGCAGCTCGGATTTCTGCAGCGCTACCCGCCAGCTAAAGTGTGTGAATGAGCTGGGCGCACTCCACTGCGGGTGGCAGCGCTGCAGCTAGCGGTGGGGTTGCCGGGGCTGGAGATAACAGAGGCAGTATGGAACCTGCACAGCGGCAGGTGCCTCACTAAACTGCAGCTAAGAAGCGTGGAGTGTGTCAGAAAGTGACGCTCCTCCGCACCAGAGAGACCCTGCTGAGTATGCCGATGTGGGGGGTCAAGCACACAGTGAGCCGGTGCCCGTCTGTCTGTATGACATACCCCTCACACACCCCCATACCTCCCAAATGTCCCGATTTTCGCGGGACAGTCCCATTTTTTGGGGTCTGTCCCGCTGTCCCACCCGCGGGTCGCAGTGTCCTGCGGTGGGGGGGGGGGGGCAGTTGGAAAGCTCCTGTACTCGCTGTTCTGCTTAGCAGAGCAGCGGTGAATAGTGGAGACAGAGGGAGAGGGGGCATCAGGGGGTACGGATTAATGGGGGGGTTCCAGCAGCAGAGCCGGATTAAGGGGGGGGGGGCGGGGGATACGTACCGTTGGCCCCACAGTTTTAGAGGCCCCCCCGGCTGGAGTAGCTCTGTCCCAGCTCAGAAGCTCCCCCCCCCCGTCCTGCCAGCAACAGTGGCAGCATTGTGCTACAGTCAGCACACGCTGCTGCATATTGGCAGGTCTGTGGTGTTGCAGGGAGGCAGCAGTCTCCCTGCTTTCTTCTCCCTGTGCGGGTGTGTAGGGGGGAGCGACCACCTCCTCTGGATTTAGCCCTAGCTGAGGGGCCAAAATCCCATTAAAAAAAATAAATATATATCGGAATTTGCATAAGGGGGCGTGGCTGCGCGGTCCGCGAATAGGCCACACCCCCAACCCCCAGCAGGCGCAGCAATGAGATAGGGCTCCCCTGTCTCAAGTGCCCTGGGCCCCCCGGACTCATAATCAGCCCCTGGGGGCATGCCAGCAGCTCACAGAGCGCTGGGCATGCCCCCTCACTGACGAAAACGGGGACCCTCCCGTGAAGCCACGCCCCCTTTTCGCCGAGTGTTTCCCTCCTTCTGCCTGGAGAAAGCTCCTGCAGAAAGCTGGGAGGTCTGCACCCCTGCCTGTGCCATGCCCAATGCCCATGCTATCTGCTTCTGCTCCTAGTCTCCTGTAGATTTGGCCAGATCTCTGTGACTCATTTGAATAACTCCGCCCACTGTTGTGACTCCGCCCAGCGTTAGCAAATGAATCACAAGGTCACAGAATAGGGCTATTATATAGGAGATGAATAGATTTTAAATATTATTTTCAATTCTAATGTCTTTATGTTATTTAAAATAAAGAGATATTTGTCACATCCTTCTTACACATAATTTAGTTATAAATGTAACAGTCTACTCCACATATTTCCAGAGACAATAGCACAAAACATGGGTTATACTGTAGATTACCAAAAACAATGATAAAACATAATTGTACATCCCTTAACATATTTTCACAGACTATAATGCAAAATCTAATTCATAAGTTTCTCAACCATGAAAGAGGTGGACAAATCTAGTTATCATACTTACAGGCTCCAAACAAATACATGTGCATAGGTTACCAGTCAGAATAGAATGATTGATGTGCTCTGCTGGACTATTTAAACCACAGGTTCTCAAACTCGGTCCTCAGGACCCCACATGGTCCATGTTTTGCAGGTCACCTGTCCATTTTTGAAATGTGACAGTTGGTGATACACAGTGCAGCAGCTGGGTGACATGGAAAACGTGAACCGTGTGGGGTCCTGAGGACTGAGTTTGAGAACCACTGATTTAAACCATCCTAACTGTGACATCACTTCCTCTAAGTGTTTTATCTATATAGTAGAAATGAAGCCTTTATAATGGACATAGCCCTTCCTATAACTACCCAGCGGCATAGGCATCAGATGTATTTTACAAATTTGCAGCTTAATCTTGTTAAAAGTGTATGAATCGTACAAAATGTTATTAATTGGGTTATTTACTCATAAATCTTTGCAGTCCGTAGACGTCACTCTCCAGCACTCTTGTGGGTGACCCCAATTAACTTTGCGGTTACCCGCAGACCGCAAAGTTCCCATCATTGGTTACAATGGGGCGCCGCTATGCTACGTTGTAACCAGTGCGCTCCTCTGATTGACAGTGCATGACGTGGCGCTCCCTGATTGGCTGGCGGGACCTTCACTGACTGGAGTCATGGGGGGTCCCGTCAGTCGGGGAAAGGGGTTCCATGTGTAAACATGGAACCCCTTTCAGTTCGTGGTTCGGGATATTCGTTTTATTATTTTCAACAAGTCCCTGGATTACAAACTTAAAGAAGAGGACTGATCTACACAGGATTGTTTGTAAGTATATATTTTATTTACAGGTACCCCGTGGATTCTACTGGAGAAGAGGACCGAGGGGCTCCGTGTCAACATAGGTAAGTATGTATGTGTGTGTGTGTATATGTATGTGGGTAAGTGTGTATGTATGTAAATTAAAGTTATACTATCACGGTGTGTGTCTTGTGTGTTTTTTGGGGTATTTTTTTAGTAGAACTACAGGTACCAGCGGGCCCGTTATTTTACCGCATGCTGGTACTTGTGGTTCTCCAAGTACCAGCTTGCGGGGAGGCTTGCTGGGACTTGTAGTTCTTCTACAAAAAAAAAAACAATATTCTTTATTTTTACACTATGGCTATCAGCCTCCCATCCACTGCCCACGGATAGGCAGGACAGCCTCGGGCTTCACCCCTGGTCCTTGGGTGGCTGGAGGGGGGGACCCCTTGATTTAAGGGGTCCCCACTCCTCCAGGGTACCCTGGCCAGGGGTGACAAGTTGGGGGGGTAATGCCACGGCCGCAGGGACCAGTATAATAGTGTCCCCCGGCTGTGGCATTATCTCTCTGGCTAGTGGAGCCCGGTGCTGGTTTAAAAAATATGGGGGACCCCTACGTGTTTTGTCCCCCATATTTTTTGAACCAGGACCAGAAGCAGAGCCCGGTGGTGGTTGTTTAAATATGGGGGAACCCTACACAATTTTCTCCCTGTATTTTTATAACCAGGACCGGCTCAAAGAGCCCGAGGCTGGTTACGCATAGGAGGGGGGACCCCACGCAATTTTTTTTTAGATTTTTAACCCATTCATCACTTCTCATAATGCACACAATGAAGCCCTGCACGTATCTCACAGATCCGGCTGGGATTCATTGTGTTATGTCAGGCAGTGTTTTACTAATCACTCCCGTAAAACACTGCCCGACAATACAAATCACATCGACATCGGAAAATACAAAACTAGAAAACTCGGCAGCTTAGTAAATTACCGTATATGGATTCAAAAAGTTGCAGTAAATTACGTCCGATAAAATTCGAGATCAAACTCCCTTAAAAACGGCACAAACATGAATATTAGTAAATAAACCCCCAGAAGTTTAGACAGAATCCTTTGGTCAGAAGCTGTGCAAGAACACGCAACTGGAATTTGCAAATGTGGCAACTTGGAACTGTTCGTAACTAACTCAAACCCGTGACCTGAAAGCAATCACACAGAGCTGGAACCCACTACTGGGATCTGAGGCAACCTCAATGCCTAAAGTCAGAACAATATACTGTAGTGCTATGCCTGGAATCAGAATTCAGAGTGGAAATCATAAATGACAAACTCAGGCCTTCCAACTACCACAGTTACACAGACTTGGATTCGAATAAGCACCAGCCACACAATATCCAGAACAGGGAAACTTGTCACTAATCAGCCGTATAGTGTATTAACTGATGAGCTCTAGATATAGCTAAGGGTACTGCCCGTATAAGCAGGACACCCAGAGCAAATGGTAAGCCCACAGTCCGCTGGAGCAAATATTGGGGCACCAGAGGCAGGTGGTGAAGACAGTCATACAGGTACTTGCAGAGTCTAAAAACCACAGAGCACTGTTACTGGATGGTGCTGAGTACAAGGAGATCACAGAAGCTATATCAGGAACAGTGCAGGATGCCACTAATGCCTGGGGCCAAGAACTATTATCAGGAAGGAATCACGTTCTGGCAATGGGCTGAATACCAGAGCTGTCAGAGACATACAATAGGCTAAGGTGGTCATGTGAGCAAGGCTGAAGTAAACTGGTAGGACTGAGAGATCACATGACAGAAGCAAATATGTCCACACCCATGCAACCAGATTGTTTACATCTGCTGATGCAGTGCTCAGGCATGTTGCAGACGGCCAGGTGATACACGGATCACAAGGAGACAGCACCATCAGTCATGGTAAGTGGGACTAAGACACCAATGTGTGACAGCTGTACAGACGGTACCAAACCCCATCTGCCTATATGCCATTTTTACAATATCCTTTGAGTGGGGAGACAATGACTCATGAATCAGACATTCGGAGTGTCAGTCGTTTGTGTCACTAATAACAACATGGCTTTTTAATTATCTGCTAGCCCAGTTTCACAAGCTCTACCAGTACAGTCCAGGATTTAAGGATATCCATGATTGAGCACAGGTGACTTCATTAGTACCTCAGTTAAATGCTGAACTGTAATGGCAGAGTTTGAGAAACTGTTTGCTAGCTCAATGGGTCTTGTCTATTGGGTCTCACCTTTCTAGACAACTATACAGAGTGAACATCCCCACTCAGTTTTATGATATAACTACTGTATATTGTATGGAGATCTAGACTGGATCACTGGGGAGAACAACACACAGTAAATAATAGGAAATGTTTGGTAAGCAATATACTCCAATTTGTAAAATGTTCACCTTTTATCTTAATCTGTGCACTGACACAATCACTTACCTTGTTCCATATGTCTCCATACCTGTTGACGATCTCATAACTCATTGTAAGCTACAGTGTATATTAATTATTTTTTTAAATTTTTTAAATGGCATAAGTATAATTTCTTGCTGATAAACCACCTATTACTACCCTTCTGTAGTACAGGCCTGTTATATCTTGGGCCTGATTTAGAATCACCTGCAAAGTGGCCACATCTGGGATTTTTAGCACCATGCATGTGAACATATGTATTCCTCCAGGCTATTTAGAGTTACACGGAAGTCAGATGGATTTCCACTTGGGTCTAAATGGGTGTAACTAGGCTTCATACTTACCTTAAGCTTGCTGCGGGCACATAGACGGATTTGCAGCCTATTCAGAGATAAGAATATGCAAACATATGCCAATTTAATACAGATGTTTTGCACCCAGGATAGGGTTGGTGTACATCCATGCTGCTAGTGATGACAGCTGCAGTCTCAAGAGGATGTATATAGGGTGGTGCAGCCGCATAAATGCAGTCGGCTGAGCACAGGCGGAAATCAGCTCTTATTTTCAAATATGCAGTGTGAACACAGATGCAGCTGCGTTACTTGCGACTCTGAATCTTGCCGTGTATGTTTAGCAGGTAGGAATTGGTGAATAGACCTGCTCACTTGGAGGAGAGACTTGATGAAATCAGAATCAGCTTTATTGGCCAGGTATACTTGCGTATACTAGGAATTTGTCTTCGGTTTGCTATACAACAGCCGAGTAGGTAACAGATAAGCAGGTGGGCGGGGCAAGTAAAGTCATACAGATAGGAATACCGTAGGGACACAAGTGAGTTACATGTACATCTAGTCAGTCAGTGTTCAGGAGTTCATCAGGCGGACCGCTTGGGGAAATAAACTTTTGAGGCTTCTGGTGGACCCAGCGGGGATGCCCCTGTAACACCTGCCTGAAGGAAGCAAGTTAAACATGCTGTGGCTGGGGTGTAGCTGGTCCTTTACTATCTTTGCGTGCCCGCTTTTTAGCTCTGGACTGGTTTTGGAGCCAGCCTCTGTCCCTTGCGCTGGTGGAGCTGTACCATACCAGTATCGAGGAGCACAGTACCGACTCCACAATCGCAGAGTAGAAGAGGTGCAGAAGCTTCTGCGGGATGTTGAACTTCCTGAGTTGCCTGAGGAAGAACAACCTCTGCTGCACTTTCCCAACAATGGTGTCAGCGTTGGACCCCCATTTAAGGTCCCGGGAGATTGTGGTCCCCAGGAACTTGAAGGAGTCCACTAGCGATACCACACTGTCAGCAATCGTTAGCGGAGGTGCACTAGCTGACTTATTCCTGAAGTCCACTGTCATCTCGACAGTTTTGAGGGGGTTGAGCTCAAGGTTGTTGTAGCTGCAACACTGGGCCAACCGGTCTAATTCCCTTCTATACGTCGATTCATCCCCGTCCTTGATGAGGACGATGACGATGGTGTCATTGGCAAATTTGATGATCTTGACTTTTTTTTTTCTTTAATCTGTTTTTATTAAAGCAGTAGACAAATCAATAGTACAGCATTTTTAGATAATGAAATACAAAATACATCTCTGGTCGTACATATCTATTAACATCGTTTTGAACATTTAAGGTAAATAGAAAAGTTGTCTGTCCAGCAATCATAAGATATACATATAAATACAGACATTATAATGACCTAGCTAATAAATATTTAGAGAAGAAGCAAAAGAATGGAGAAAGATAAGGTGGAAAGAAGAAGAAGAGAGTCCTAACGAAGATAGGTGGGATGAAGTTCACATCTGAAGATCTGTAAGGGGCTGAGGATTTATTGGTATGAATAATGGGAGAAGGGCTAGGTTACCACATGAGACCGATATACCCGAGACTCCTTGAAGTCACACCAGGGGAACCAGATAGCGGTAAAGTTGATGGTTCTTCCCATCGAGAAGGAGATAAGGTCTTCCATTTCCAAGTAGTAATCAATCTTTTTAAACCATTGTTTGATTAAGGGCGGGGAGACGGATCTCCAAAGAGTCGGTATAACTGCCTTTGCAGCGTTGCTAAGGTGTCTCAGTAGGGAGCATTTGTAGGAATGTATACTTGCTGAGGTAAGATTGAGGAGCCAAAACTCTGGGTCTCTGGGTACCACATCTCCCACTATCAACTCAGAGCATTTAAAAACGTCTTTCCAAAAGGGGACTAAAAGAGAGCAGTCCCACCAAATGTGCAAAAGCTCCCTGGGGCACCTTTACACCTCCAGCAAAGATTCGAGAGGGTAGGAAACATTTTATTAAAGACAAGGGGAGTCCTGTACCATCTATATATGAGCTTGTAAAGAGTTTCCATCGGAGATAGACATAAGGAGCTCGCCTGGGTATTCCGAAATATAATGTCCCAGTTGGCCTGTGTATCTAACCTTGGCATTTCCCTCTCCCAGGAAGTCATGAAGGTAGGGGGTTAAGGAAATAGGTCTTCCATAATAAGCGTATAAATTTGGGAGATGGTATGCGTTGGAGAACGGGTGGAAACGCATAATTTTTCAAAAATAGTGAGATCTCTAGCTATGTCAGATAGATTCTTGGAGGACGTTAGGAAATGATGAACCTGAAGGAACTTCCAAAAATCAGTTGATATATTCCAAAGAGATTGAATATCTGAAAATGACCGCACCCTACCCGAACACAACAGCTGACCGACCCTGAAAAGACCAGTCCTGGCCCATGAAGCAAAGGCCAATCCATGGAGTTCTGGAACAAATTCGGGGTTATAAAGAAAAGAAGTTAAAGGGGACCATTTGGAAGATATGTGACTCCTCAACCTAAGCATGTTCCATAATTTAAGCGTGGGGGAGACCGTGGGGTGGGCGACTTTCGGAAGGGTGGGTAACCATGGAATGATTTCTATATAATGTGGGAGACGGCCCTCTTCCAGAAGCACCCATTGTTTACAGTCTTTAGCACGTGTCCATTCTAAAACGCTATTTAACTGTACAGCATAGTAATAGCTGGGAATATGTGGAGGCTGTAGTCCCCCCTGATGTTTTCTCCGAAATAGAATGTCATGTTTGAATCTAGGAGTGTTACTGCCCCAGACAAACGCTCAAATTAGATTCTGAACGTCCCGGAACCACAGAGGAGGGATGTATATGGGGATGGTTTGAAGAAAAAATAATATCCTAGGGAGGGCATTCATTTTGACCACGTTAATTCTACCAAACCAGGATAATCGCAATTTCCTCCACCTCTGAAAGTCTAAGTGAAGCGTTTTCAATAAGGGGCTGAAATTTAAGGAAAATATTTTAGATAAATCATTGGAGAGCATAACCCCCAAGTATTTAACTTTGTGGACATGCCAGGTGAAAGGAAAGGAGTCTTTCAAACCCGCAACCACCCCAGGGGAAGCAGTTAGGTTCATTGCGATGGATTTGGAGTAATTTATCTTAAAATTAGAAAGGGCTCCGAACCTGTCAAATTCTAACATCAGATTTGGGAGAGAAGTAACCGGGTTTGAAATTAGGGCGAGTAAATCGTCGGCATAAAGAGCCAATTTGTATTTGTGCCCTCTCACTAGCAAACCAGAGATATTTTGGTTAGCCCTGATGCTTCTTGCTAAAGCTTCCATGCATAAGACAAAAAGTAATGGGGATAGTGCGCATCCCTGTCGTGTGCCGTTGGAAATGGTAAAAGGGTCTGATAAGGAGCCATTAATCTTGATTTTGCCGGACGGGATAGTGTAGATAGATAAAATTCTATGGAGACAGGCGTTGCCAAGCCCCAAGTGCCTCAGGATGCCGGACATAAAGTCCCAATCCACCCTGTCAAACGCTTTTTCAGCATCAGTCGACAATATAATTGAGGGGGATGTGGCCTGGTTGGATTAGTAAATCATATTAAGCACCTTAGAGGTATTATCCCTGGCCTCACGACCCAAGACAAAACCGGCCTGGTCTCCATGAATTAAATCTGGCAACAGCAGTTTAAGGCGATTTGCAATCAGTTTCGCAAGGAGTTTTATATCTATATTTAACAGCGAGATCGGCCGGTAACTAGAACAAAGGCTGGGGTCTTT
The DNA here is from genome assembly GCF_028390025.1 of Pseudophryne corroboree. Taxonomy (NCBI): domain Eukaryota; kingdom Metazoa; phylum Chordata; class Amphibia; order Anura; family Myobatrachidae; genus Pseudophryne; species Pseudophryne corroboree. The sequence goes on along the minus strand of NC_086455.1, from coordinate 143,980,551 downwards.
GCCTTCTTTAGGTAAGACTGTGACATGTGCCTCTAGGGATTGTGAAGAGAACTGTGACTTCTCCGAAATAGTGTTAAATGCTCTTGTAAGAAGATGGGTTAATTTCTCCTTGAAGGCTTTATAATAGGCAATAGTGTACCCGTCGGGGCCCGGACTTTTGCCATTGGGAGAGGATTCGAAGACTTTCAAAACCTCCTCAGAGGAGAAGGGGGCATCCAAACCCTCCGCATCCTCTCTGGACAATGTAGGGAAGTCTGATATTTAAGTAGTCAGATATGGCCGCTTGGTGTGATATCTTATCTGCCCTCCCAGACGGCCCAGAAAGGTTGTATAAGGCGGAATAATAGGCCTGAAAGGCTCTAGCTATGTGGAGTGTCTCGTGGTGGGGTTTACCCTGACCATCTTTAATGCAATGAATAAAAGTAGTTGCACGTTGTTCACGAAGAGCCCTGGCTAGTAAATTCCCAGGTTTATTGCCCCATTGGTAGCACCTGCTCCGACACTTCGGATATGAGAACTTAACTCTATCAGAGAGTAGTTTATTCAGATCTGCCCTAGCTGCCTCGAGATCTGCATAATGTTGCGGGGTTTGGGACTTCTTATGTAGAAGTTCTAAGGATTTTATCTTAAATAATAAATCATCCCTGAGCTTTTCTCTGTTTTTTTGCGAAGAGAGCCTATCTGAATACAAACTCCCCTTAAGACACATTTATGTGCCTCCCAGACCGAAAGTTTAGAAATATCATCTAGGTCGTTAGTGCTAATATAGGAGTCTATGGCAGATTCGATTTGAGAGCGGCATGTCGCATCTTGCAAAAGAGTGTCGTTGAAACGGCAAGACCATTGGCGTCGTGGGCATGACGGAAGACGTATTGTAAGATTAACAGGGGCATGATCAGACCATACAATTTGCCCTATAGCAGTCTCAGAAATTAAGTGTAGGTGTCGGTGACTTAGAAACAAGTAGTCAATTCTAGAATATGTCTGATGGGGGTGTGAAAAGAAAGAAAAATCTACCTCTGAAGGGTGTGTCAGTCTCCACATGTCGATCAGCTGGTGGTCAAGCAGAGCGCGTCTCACTCTCCTATACCCCTTCTCTGGCCTATAGGAAACCTTTTTAGAGGTGTCATGGAGAGGGTCGAGAGTCCAATTCAGGTCGCCTCCCATCACCACCACTCCCTCCAGAAGAGGCTTGGCGAGTTCCAGAACCGAGGATAGGAAGGAAGGTTGCTGAGTGTTGGGAGCATAGACAGTCAAAAAGGAAAAACGTTGATTATAGATATCACATTTAACCATCAACCCCCTACCTTCAACAAATCTGTGAGACATGACATTTAGAACAGGCAGGTGACGGGCGAATAGAATAGCCACACCTAATGTCTTACCAGAAGGGTCATTAGCCATAAAGACATGGGGGTAATAATGACACTTAAGTGACGGGACATGGCCAATCTTGAAATGAGTTTCCTGAATGAAAGCAACGTCCACTTTCTCATCCCTAAGCCATTTGAGAAGTTTAGACCTTTCCTCGGGAATATTTAAGCCCTTCACATAAAGGGTAGTAACATGTAAATCACCTGGATCCATTATAGCTTAGGCCCAAACAGGTTTGTATTAGCCATCCCTACCGCAGTTAAAGGAAGAAGAGAAGACAGGACAGCAAAGAAAAGAAATAAAGTTGAGTCATGACCAAGGAAAGTGAAGAAAGAAAGTGTAGTGTGGAGAGCCACACCGCAAAGTATAACAATACCAAACATAGCTAACCGTAGTATAAGAAAAAGGGCTGCTGCAATAGGGACAGGAGCAGAATCCTGCCAGCTCCCAACCCGAAGAGACAGGGGATAAGCATAATGGGGGTCCTACGGGGGGCCAAGGACAGCAACCACCCGCGGTTCAAAAGCTGTTCAATGTAGAACGAATTACCAAGGGATGAAGAGAGTATCATCATCATTAGAAAGAATTTAGCCTAAACGTATTTGAAACACATTCTAACGAAAACATATTACTTTTCTAGAAGAAACATTACAGAACCGATCATACATATCAGTAACGTGTTGTGGCACGAAGGAACATAAGAAACCAATTATGCAACTGCAATGACAGAAACATTTTCACCACAATAAAGCAAGGCATCACAGTCATGGAGGCTTAGAAGCTTGTGAGCTAGTAGGACGGGTTCCTCGCGGCCGTGGGGATTGCACTTGTTGCCACATGTCATCTGGAGGGGTCACGGCTGGTATGTCAGGTTGGAAGTGAAAAGAGTCCCAGTCAGGTAACAGTATTGGCTGTAGATCTAGGGCCGTGAGGAAGGCCGGTAACTCTGAAGGTCTGGAGAGAGTAACTGCTCTGCCATTATGGGAAACCTGGAGAGAGAAAGGGAAGCCCCATCTATATTTCAGTTCTTGTTTCCGGAGGGAATCGGTAAAGGCCTTTAGGGCTCGGCGCTGTTGCAGTGTTGACCAAGCGAGATCCGGAAATAGCGGAATCTTTTCCCCCTGGAAATCGATGTCAGTCAGCTGGCGGGCATAATAGTGGAGCCTGCAAATCACATCCCGCGGCCTGTCAGATGGTATACCACGAGGACGGAGGGCTCGGTGTGCCCTATCAAACACGATGGCCTCGTTCGGATCCAGATCAATGAGCTCTCCAAATATTGCAGTAAGAGCAGTCGTCAGGTCAGCCTGCTGGACACTTTCAGGGAGGCTTCTGACCCTAATATTATTCCGCCTCCCGCGATTATCCATATCTTCAATACGTGACCTGAGAAAGGAAATATCACTCCTCTGATGAACAATCACCTCTTGAAATTTAGTTAGAGTGTCCACGTTGGAAGTCTCATGACGTTCCAATATATCAACACGGGCCGCAATTTGAGACATGTCCTGTTGGAGTGCTGCTACCTCCTGGTTAATTGTAGAAAGTAAGCGGGTCTCTAAAGCCGAGAAATCTTGTTTTGTGGGAAGCGATTTGACATGAGATAGAATTTCGCTAATTTCTGCAGACGAAGAGGAGGCCACTGGGGATTGTGCGTTCCTGGGGACCGACATGTCGCCCTCTAGAGTATGAAGAATCGGGGAGTCCGGAGCTGCTAAGGTGGCGGTAGGGCCTGTGGTCGGCGGGGTTAAGAACTTACGCAGGTCTGACGAATGGCGTGTCACAGATTTTGGAGTCTCGTCTGGCTTGGTTTTGGCCTTTTTCTTCCTCGTGCCTCTCACCATGAGATCGGTCTGTAAGGAAAGGTAGAGTAGGTTTCCACTAACACATATCCCTGGTAATGTATAGATGCGCTGGCCGTCGCCGTGCCATAGCCCCCCACATGGCCTCAGGCAAACATCAGGTAAGCAGAAGCATCATCAAAAAAATGGTGAGGGGTGCTCACATAGCTGCAGATAAACCCTCTGCTGGGGGCAGCCTCGTAACGTAGACAAGAGAAGCAAAATATATATGGCAGCTAAAAGCAAGAGGAATGGTGTAACTGCACACTGGAGTGCGGGGGAGGCAGGAAGGGCAGGTCAGAGGCAGATGCAGTCTTGCTGGGAATGAGAGCAGTTGCCACAGGAGCCGGAGCAAGGCCAGGTAAAACCGGTATTAACCGGCGCGCAGTGCCAGAAGCCGGTAACAACACTGCAACCTCGAGGGGTAATCTGTCCAAGAGGGGTTCACTACGATATGCCGGTGGTCGGGCTCCCGGCGACCAGCATACCGGCGCCGGGAGCCCGACTGCCGGCTTACCGACAGTGTGGCGTGCGCAAATGAGCCCCTTGCGGGCTCGCTACGCTCGCCACGCTACGGGCATGGTGGCGCGCTACGCTATTTTATTCTCCCTCCAGGGTGGTCGTGGACCCCCCACGAGGGAGAATAAGTGTCGGTATGCCGGCTGTCAGGATCCCGGCACCAGTATACTGTGCGCCGGGATCCCGTCAGTTGGCATACTGAAGACCACCCGTCCAAGAGGTGGCTAATTGTGTGGGGAGACAGAGGCCAGTGATGATATGCTGGCTCCAGGGAGAGCAAGAACCTCGCTGTAATAAGGGGGCAACACTGTGATCCCGTGGTGGCAGATCACTTACCCCCCACTGGAGATGCAGCTCCACAATATTTCCCCGGACCTCCACCGGATCCTGCGGGTCTCACCCCCTGTATATCTCCGGGCCTCAGGTGCTAGCCGGAAGCCTCCTCCAAAATGGCCGCCGGGAGTCCCGCGGCTCCGTCAACCGCCGGCGGCCCCGGCAAACCCGGACAGCCAACGAGAGCTGGGGGCTGCAGGAGATGTCCTCTCGGTAGGTCCCGCGGTAACTAGGGCTCCAGGGGGCAAGGGGAAGGTCCGCGTCTTACTCCCGCGGCCCTGGAAATGCACGCCGGACCGGGAGATTAATCCAGGCACCGGTCTGATGGCTACCTGCAGGCCGCAATCCGCGGGAGCTCCACAAGTTGCTCACCAATTCCGCGGCTCCTACAGGGCACACCAGAGGAATCAGGGCAGACAGGGGAGCCCCTTGATGAGGAAAGGGCGTGCAGATGTGGGCTATTTGAGGGTGTTTAAGCCCCAAATCTCCAGAGCTCTCCTGAAGTGCTGCTGCTTCCCTCAGCAGCCAGGCCACGCCCCCAATGATCTTTACTGATTGTGCCCCTAAGGGGCCTCTGTACTAATGGACCGCGCTTGAGAGGTGAATTCCCCCGCTTTCACCACCTGTGTCCTATCTGTCAGGAAGTCTACTATCCAGGAACAGGTAGCTTCTGGGACCCCTAGGCGAAGTAATTTGGCGTGGAAGATGCTGGGGACGATTGTATTAAAGGCCAAGCTGAAATCAACAAACAGGACCCTTGCGTAGGTACCAGGAATGTCAAGGTGCTGTAGAATGTAGTGCAGGCCCAGGTTGTCTGCATCCTCGACACACCGATTCGATCAATAGGCAAACTGTAGGGTGTCCAGTTGGGGGCCAGTCACAGTTTTCAGGTGATTCAAAACCAGACGCTCGAACGTTTTCATGACCACAGATATCAGTGCTATCGGCCTGTAGTCGTTCAGGTTCGTAATATAGGGAAAAAAACTGGAATGAAAGCGCTGTCCACAATAAAGGATAAATAAAAAATTTCTTTATTTACTATGAATATAGACCATTAATATAAACACTTAAAAATCTAAAAGCTAATTAGCATAACTGCAAAGCATATTTCTTCAGTGATCGTTATCACAGCTACCTTATAATTACACTGACAATGAGTTAGGATGTTAATTAGAACAATATAGCATAAAATAGGTAGTATAATTAACTCCACAGTGAACACTTCTCAGTATACATTTGTATTCATCAGCCCCCTAAATACTTAGGTACACTTATATAGAACACTTATTTTCACAGCCCAAACATATCTAGAGGAAATGCATCCAGTTGATAAATGCTTTTTCACCTCCCGCTGGGACAGCGTTGTGATATAAAGTGTCCAAAGTGTCTCTGATGTATAATCAGGCTGAATGTATAACAAAGAATCAAGTCTCCTACTTAGACTTTCCAGCTAATTAGCTTCTGACGGGCGTCCCCGTCTGAGCATGCAATGATTGTGGATAGGGATTCTTAAAGAATAAAACTGATTTCACCGTAACTTGAATGTCCACTGCAGCTGGAATATGGAGATAGCTTATCTCACCGGTTTATGCAGCTACCACATCTCTCACCAGGCTCAGTCTCTGCCGCACACAGCACTTAGCGGCTCCACCGCTGACGTCGGCGCTGTGTTCCTCCCGTTGGTGTGGGTTAGATGCAGGCGGCTTAGAGCACAGGGAGTGCACAGAGACTCTCCCATTCTGAGCATCTCTGTCAAGTGAATGGGGCGCGTCTCCGTCGCGGGCGCGCTCACCCGGCTGGATGGAGACGTTCACAGGGTCAGGCGCGCCTAGTCACAGACGGAGCCACGACTAGCGTGGCTCCCTCTGTATGTACCTGCAGTCTAATCAGCCTGACCTATGAATCTGGTGACTCAGATATGAGATGTTATTATGGGTGATGAGTCATGCAAGATAACACAGACGTGATGTTATTGAGGCTGATGATCCATGCACAATAACACACAGTTAAGAGACAGCTGGTAGTGTTTAACTATTTAACTACATATCTGTAGTTGGCAACTTGTTTCTAGAGAGTTTTGTACTTTTGTTGACAGGAGTATGCATTGGTTTTGCATATGACATACCATCTTTCAGTAAGTACAGTTTCAATATAGTTTTGCTGATCTATACTGATATTTCAGCTTTTAAAATGTGCAGAATCCTTATATCTGGCAAGTGATTTGCAGTGCAGTATCAATTTTAAATTTTCTTCTAAAAGTCTCTTTTCATTGTCAATGTGACTTTCTTGAACAGTTAGTAGCAAATCATTCACTTATACCATGATAAGGAATAGCATTCCTTCTATGGTTTTATGGTATAGACAATAATCTGTTTCTGATCCTTCAAAGTCCGTTTCTAGCAACACAGTGTCTAGTTCAATGTAAAAACATCTATAACTTTTTTTTATGCCGTATAATGATTTCTTAAGTAGGCATTCTTCTTCTGGAATCAAAGTTTCAACATAGTGCTTTAGTGTCTCCATGAAGATTTCTGCTGATAGCTCACCATTAAGATATGCCGAATCAAAATCAAACTGGTATAATAGTAAGTCATACTGTATAGTGCACACATAACAATTAATAAACGTAGGGTACTGTACCTTGTGACAGGGAAACCACTTCACCGTAGTCAATTCCGGATCTTTGAGCAAATCTCTTTGCAACAAGGCGAGCCTTTAAATGGGTAATTTATCCTTTTCTATTTAGCTTTCTACAGAAAATCCATTTGTTTTTAATTGCTTGGTCTGTTCACAAGAGTCCAAGTCCTATTTTCAGTTAAAAATGTAATTTCTTTATCTACAGTAGACTCCCATTTGGACCACTCATTACTCAATTTTTCTTCTTCTAAACTTTGCAATTCTGAGAATGCAATATTGGCAAATTTCTCACTATACCTCTTTGGGGGTTTCCCTTTGTTATATATTGTTGAATGCTGTTGGCATTCATGGTTTAAAGTCTCTTGGTTAAAAGTAGTGGTATTCACAGGTAATTCAATATTTATACATTTCTCAGACACTTTACAGTTTGACTCTTCAAATATGAACCGATGTTCAGTACTTTGCGCATGAGCCAGATCCGTACTGCGCATTTGCAGTATGGGTCTGCAACGTCGGTTGCACTACATCATCAGCCTCAGTGATTGTCATTTGGGAGTGGCGCCATTGCATGGGAGGGATGAACCCGATATCTCCGTCAGAGGACAGAAATTTCCCAGCCGATGGTGTCAGAGATGATACGATACTGAATTCTAGGATGCAGCTTAGATTAGAAATGAATGCAGGAGGCGTGACAATATCAGTAGTTAATACAATGGTATTTGATTCCAATGCCACTACCAGAAAATTAACTCTGGGGTCAGGTTTTGCAAAACAGCCGTACTGACCTGTTCGTCATGTATAAAAGACAACAAACAGAAGTGGGCGCTCGTGTACTGGATGTGAGACATTCAATATTACAATTGTGGGTATTTAGCATGGACTGCCGCTTCAACTCTGAGGAGCTGAACCTCAGAACATTGTAAATACACAAGAACCAGAAAAAGAAGCGCTGTCCATGAAAGTAACAAGCAATACAGAATTTATTAAAATAACAATACATAAAATTCACTAGTCACAATAAACAAAAAATACACAAAGTATAAAAGAGAGTGTGATTTTTATACTTTGTGTATGTTCTGTTCGTCATGTACCTCGACTGCAACGGATGCTGTATAATGGACAACATCTTATCAATGTATAGATTTAGCCATGCTCGTCTTTGCTGTGATGCAGCATGCTGCAACACGGCTTGCTGCATGGGGTGCCAGGCTACGACTATTTGCATCTGTCGATTACTTCATTAATTCCTTTCGATCGCTCCATTAGTTCTGAAAGGAAATTAGGAAACGATCATCGACTGCGAGTAGTTGCAGCCTGGCACGCCATGCAGCCTGCCGTGCTGCAACATGCTGCATTGCAGTGTGATGAGCATGGCTACATCTGTATTCGTGTCCTTATATTCACTTCGTTTAGTCACGTACAAAGTGAGTCTGAGGTGTATTCTCCTCATAAGACCCTTATCTCCATAAGCTGTTTGCAAGGCTACCCACATGTCCTTTCCATGGGTGATAGAATATACTTTCTGTTCTACAGCGAAGTCAATGGGTCCAAGGGCTCTATCCACCTCTTTGAGATTTAGGAGGTCATGGATCAATCGTGACCTTCCACAGCTACATTTGACTGCATTTCTATAGCGAATTTCCAATTAGAGTAGTTCTCTTAGCCTTTCAATTTTATGAAGCTCATACTTTCGCTTGGAGTATACATTTTTCACCTTCAATACGAAGTTGTAATCCTGTTGAATGTGTCATTCACAGTCCTGGGCCCAAAACCTATTGGAAGATGCCTACAAGTTGGTAGGTGCGTAACGGACATGAGCAAGGAGGTTAGTCCACACATTGACTCCAAACCAGAGTAGGTTATAGTGAAGAGAACAGGCGATAGAAGATAAACAACAGTCAATATGATAAGGTACCAATCTCTCCTGGGCTAAGTACTGTGATGCTCCATTAATACAGTGACATGCTTGAGCATATGCAAACCCTTTTATAGTGCCAAGTAAACAACATGCACCAGCAGCCTAATCAGCCTGAGCTTTAAGTCAAATGACTCAAACATGATATTATTGTGACTGATGAGTCATGCACAATAATACAGTTAAGAGACAACTTGTAGCATTTAACTACACGTCCGAATCAGCTAGTAACATTTCCTGCAGACAGGCATCTAGGAGTTTTGCCTGCTGATCAATAACAGCCTTATCGGGCCACTTGAAACGCCAATGCTGGAGCAGTGGAGCAAAGTCAAATGTTTTGTCCACTTCGGACTTAAAAGAAACGTATGTATCAGGTTTTGTACCAATAGATTTCAGATCATCCTTCATTTCTACGTCTGTTGTGAAATACTGTATACAGAAAAAGGCATCTCATGTTGCAGTACAGTAAGCAGCAGAGCAGATGTGCTTTAAAAATTGATGACTGGGGATGAAGGTTCCGTCTGGACAACTGACAACTAATAGCCGATGGTCGATTAAAATTAACTGTACACTGAACAATAAGGAAAAAACGTACTGTGGATGGAGAGAGAGGTAGTGGACTGGCCAGTGCACTGCTGCTAATGAGATCTAGAAGAACCAAACAGTATGTGTGGAGAACAATAAAAAGATGACCGTCAGGCTGACTGGAGTATTTGGTTTGGGGCCGCAATGCATCTCTCTAGCCCTAACAGTAAACTCTACATTGCCCCGGTAGACTGTTACGTTATGTTATGTTCACCCATAATCTAAAAGCTCAACAGAAAATACATCACGTATCATGAGAGGGGTTCACTACGGCTGGCCGGCGGTCGGGCTCCCGGCGACCAGCATCCCGGCGCCGGGAGCCCGACCGCCGGCTTACCGACAGCTTGGCGAGCGCAAATGAGCCCCTTGCGGGCTCGCTGCGCTCGCCACGCTACGGGCACGGTGGCGCGCTACGCGCGCCACACTATTTTATTCTCCCTCCAGGGGGGTCGTGGACCCCCACGAGGGAAAATAATTGTCGGTATTCCGGCTGTCGGGCTCCCGGCGCCGGTATACTGAGCGCCGGGAGCCCGACCGCCGGCAAACAGAAGACCACCCCATGAGAGTAATCCTAAATACAAAGACTTGCAACAAAGTGACTGAACCAGAAAAAAAAGATTGAATAAGATGGCTAAATCACATAGAAACACAACAGCATTACTTGATAATCCATAGTTCATGCAAGACAGACATTATTAATGAATGAAAGCAATTTATATAGAAGAGATAGGCTGACACACCTCCATGTGTATAGATAAATCAACAGATACTAAATGCAGAGGTTTGAAATAAGTGCTGCTAAAGCCAATTCTACCAGTTACTCATCTTCAGTCTCACATATCAGTTACAACTCATTAGCATAATAAAAACATGAGAAAATACAGGTTAGTGTGTTGTTTGCTTTTTATCATCACATATTCTCAGGACTTCCATATGTACTTTTCCAAAGGATTTACCATATAAATGTAGCACAATGGCAATTTGGAGAGAGATTATCTAAGGACATATTACATGAAGGTTTTGTAGTCTTAGACTCCTATTAATATAAACTGCTAAAAAATATGGTTATTTATGATAAAACAATAATGACCATTTTTAAGATAAATTATTAACAAAATATAAAATTCAGCATCAAATGAACAAACTTAATTGCAGAAAAGTGTAAAACATTATAAACGATTAAACCTTTTCTTTCCAGTTTTTAGAAGCATTTCTTGAAAGGTCTTCCAGCAAGCGTTATTCCTCGTCTGAATGGGTCTGACTCGGTCCAATCAGAATTCTTCAAGGGCTTGTAATATTCAACTCTGAGCAAATACAGTTGCAAGTAAACTTAACTTTTAAGGGTGAGGATTTACGAAGTCACAGTTTTGCACATTGACTGCAGTTCTCAGAGGTTTTAGATTGGGTGTCTTGCACTCATCTGCACATCGGAGCGCATGAAAACCTGTGGTTTGTGTAAACCGTACCTTAGTAAATCTCCCCCTATAACTGAACATGATTTCTTGAGACTTTAAATATAAGCAAGAATGTTGGATTGGTTCATTAGGGTAATGAAAGTGTGCAATGATATACCATGAAAATATACAACTTTCTTAATAAATCTTGACATAACACACAATCTTTTGGTACAGCGCACCAGTTGAATACTTCCATAAAATGGACAGCAGTACAATATATCTCTCTCATCATTGTGTGATAATTTTGACCACAATTTACATAACTGCTTTAGTAACAAGAGTGATGGGTAGAACGTCTAAAGCAGGCATGTCCAACTGCGGCCCTCCAGCTGTTGTGAAACTACATATACCAGCATGCCCTGACACAGTTTTGCTATCAGAGAATGCTAAAGCTGTGTCAGGGCATGCTGGGATGTGTAGTTTCCCAACAGCTGGAGGGCCGCAGTTTGGACATGCCTGGTCTAAAGAATTGCTAGTAAACAGAAAGAACATCACAACAGTGTCGTATCACATCAGACAATGGTAAGTAGCCCAATAGAATAATATATATAAAGAAAGCCGTAAACTGTGCAAATAAAAACCTTATCAGGTGATTATTGGATGATCAAACTGATATTTGTGCAGTGTGTGGCCGCAGCCGAGCAACAATTATCGCTGGGCATGATAAATCTTTCAGCATGCCTCAATTATGCGATAATTGGTGCTCAGATCTGACAGTAGATTTACTCACCATCAGACAAACCAATTATCTGACAGTTTATGGCAACATCAGATAATCTGTTTGTCTGATGGTGAGTTTGATTCAACAGTCTACGGCCAGCATTGTAATCAGATTTATTAGTGCAATGAACGGCAGTGTGTGTATTTGAACAGAGGAAATGTTGCAGCCTCAAACTACGTGGACGGTGTTTACAATTATCACATTACATAAGCCAGAGGAATTCTAACCCCAATGTCTGATTGTCTTTATTATCTCCCATAGCCATGGGCTTTTGTGCTTGGCATAGTTTTTTATACAATTATTATAATAGCTTTAACCAGTTAGAACTAAAGAACATCCTATTGAGGAGTTGTTCCTATATTGCTTCATTAAACCAACACGCAATACTATTTTTCTGGTGACCTGCCGAAGCGGTCTCTTTGCACCGATTTTTTCCTTGTTTGCTTTTTTAACGCCAACTTGGAAGACCAATCTCACAACACACTTGAGCAGACTTTCCCCCGGTTAATCAGAAAACCTGATTCAGGACAGGATCCAGTCAGGATTCCGGCAGTCAGAATACCGACGCCAGAATCCCAACACTGCTCGGAATCCCGACATGGATTGAAATGCCGGTTCTGGGATCCCAAACGATCATCTGCCGGGAGTCCACACTGGTAAGCCGCATGGGGGTGGGAGGTTAGATTTAGGCTGTGGGGAGGGAGGGTTAGGCACCACCTGGGAGAGTTAGGCATCGGGGGAGGGAGAGTTAGGTTTAGGCTGTGGGGAGGTAGGGTTAGGCACCACCGGAAAGAGTTAGGCATCGGGGGAGGAAGAGTTAGGTTTAGGCTGCAGGGAGGGGGAGTTAAGGGTAGGCACAACTGGCTAGGGTTAGGGTGTGTGTGTGTGTGTGTGTGTGTGTGTGTGTGTGTGTGTGTGTGTGTGTATGTATGTGGGGGGATGCAAGGGTCATGCTGCAGGGAGGGAGCGTTAGGGTTAGTAAGCTTACCACTTAGGTGTCAGGATCCTGAGCATCGGGATTGCAGTTGCCGGTACTCTGACTGCTGGCATTCCAAGCGTCGGGATACCAATACCCTGTGGCTTCACCTGCATTCAAACTACATCTCTGGAACTAAGAACTCTTCCAACAATTTTAAATAAACATAAAACACAACCAATCCACAAAGCGTCATTCAAGTTGGAAAAGCAGCACTGTCAATGATTTCAATGCAAGTTATCAGAACAGAATACTATTCATTCTTTCCCCCTCTTATAACAGAATTAACATATGACAAAAGAAAACAAATTTTACAATTTTTTTTTTTTTTTTTTTAAATAATGATCAAGGATTTAATTCATCTTGTTTCAATATCATTACAGAAAATGTTATGGTACAGAGTTCTTCAATATTTTCTTTGCTTTTTTTTTTCTCCACATGAATTGCTGGTACACTGTAATCTGTACAAGATCAGTTTTTGATTTTTTTTTTTCTGTACATTTTTTTTTTTTTAATGTATTGGTTAAAAAGGCTCTCAGCACTTAAGGAAGCAATTTTTTTTTTCAAAGAAAAGGTATTCAGTTACTGCCCAATAGTACTGAGCGGAGTGATGGCCAGGACGTATCTCCTTCCTTGTTAAGTAGACGGAAGTCTTTATCCAGGGCTCAACCACTTTGCTGTTGGCACTGTGCACATCAACACGTTATACAAGATAAAGAACAAGCAGAGCTCTCGTGTGAAGCGTTTATGAAGCATACTGATAAGGGAAACAGCAGTGTTATCTAAGCTAGTATAAATTAAGCAGACAGCCTTGTTTAAGAGCTTAAGTATTTGTACTTTAAGGATGAGAGAAACACAACTTTTGCAGGCATCTACCGCTGTCTACTAAAAGCTACCGCTATTTGACCTAGCATTATAACACACAAAGCAATTGCAATGAAGGAAAAGTTGCCTTATAATCAGTATAAGGTTTTTTAAGAGGTTTTTTTTATTTATTTATTTTTTTGAAAAAAAAAAAGTAGGTTTTTTTTTTCCCTTGAAGTCATTTTTTGTTGTTGTTGTTGTTGTTGAAATTTAAGTTCGAGATGTTGACTACACTGATCAACTTTATCCAAATCATAAAAACTAGCTGTGCCGTTGCATATTACAGGATACAGTCAATGATATGTGGACATGCATCAAAGCTTCTCTCTTGCGGCTGTCATCATAGTCGTCCGATGACCATGACGTCCACCACCTCTCCCTTGTGAAGTTCCACATACTGTTCTGTCTTTGGAGGTAGCATCAACAGTCCATTGGCACTGCGCATACTCATCAGGCGACTGCTCATCTGATTACCTGCATGCAATGCAGAGTACATTTACATCAGCACATGTGGGGGAACTACTGTGTACTGTATATCACAATGCAATATACTGAAAGATCCGGAGCAATATACAGAACATCTGAAGAAACCAGCAGATAATTATATTTTACAATCATTAAATAAGGTGACATTTACATTAAATAAGAATTTACTCACCGGTAATTCTATTTCTCGTAGTCCGTAGTGGATGCTGGGAACTCCGTAAGGACCATGGGGAATAGCGGGCTCCGAAGGAGGCTGGGCACTCTAGAAAGATTTATGACTACCTGGTGTGCACTGGCTCCTCCCACTATGACCCTCCTCCAAGCCTCAGTTAGGACACCGTGCCCGGACGAGCTGACATAATAAGGAAGGATTTTGAATCCCGGGTAAGACTCTTACCAGCCACACCAATCACACCGTACAACTCGTGATACTATATCCAGTTTGACAGTATGAAAACAACTGAGCCTCTCAACAGATGGCTCAACAATAACCCTTTAGTTAGCAATAACTATTTACAAGTATTGCAGACAATCCGCACTTGGGATGGGCGCCCAGCATCCACTACGGACTATGAGAAATAGAATTATCGGTAAGTAAATTCTTATTTTCTCTGACGTCCTAGTGGATGCTGGGAACTCCGTAAGGACCATGGGGATTATACCAAAGCTCCCAAACGGGCGGGAGAGTGCGGATGACTCTGCAGCACCGAATGAGAGAACTCTAGGTCCTCCTCAGCCAGGGTATCAAATTTGTAGAATTTTGCAAACGTGTTTGCCCTTGACCAAGTAGCTGCTCGGCAAAGTTGTAAAGCCGAGACCCCTCGGGCAGCCGCCCAAGATGAGCCCACCTTCCTTGTGGAATGGGCATTTACTGATTTTGGCTGTGGCAGGCCTGCCACAGAATGTGCAAGCTGAATTGTACTACAAATCCAGCGAGCAATAGTCTGCTTAGAAGCCGGAGCACCCAGCTTGTTGGGTGCATACAGGATAAACAGCGAGTCAGATTTTCTGACTCCAGCCGTCCTGGAAACATATATTTTCAGGGCCCTGACAACGTCTAGCAACTTGGAGTCCTCCAAATCCCTAGTAGCCGCAGGCACCACAATAGGCTGGTTCAGGTGAAACGCTGACACCACCTTAGGGAGAAACTGGGGACGAGTCCTCAATTCTGCCCTATCCATATGGAAAATCAGATAAGGGCTTTTACATGATAAAGCCGCCAATTCTGACACTCGCCTGGCTGAAGCCAAGGCCAATAACATGACCACTTTCCACGTGAGATATTTTAGATCCACGGTTTTTAGTGGCTCAAACCAATGTGATTTTAAGAAACTCAACACCACGTTGAGATCCCAAGGTGCCACAGGAGGCACAAACGGGGGCTGAATATGCAGCACTCCTTTCACAAATGTCTGAACTTCAGGTACTGAAGCTAGTTCTTTTTGAAAGAAAATCGACAGAGCCGAGATCTGTACTTTAATGGAGCCTAGTTTTAGGCCCATATTCACTCCTGCTTGCAGGAAATGCAGAAATCGACCCAGCTGAAATTCCTCTGTTGGGGCCTTTTTTGCCTCGCACCATGCAACATATTTCCGCCATATGCGGTGATAATGCTTTGCCGTAACATCTTTCCTGGCTTTAATAAGCGTAGGAATGACTTCTTCCGGAATACCCTTTTCCTTCAGGATCCGGCGTTCAACCGCCATGCCGTCAAACGCAGCCGCGGTAAGTCTTGGAACAGACAGGGCCCCTGCTGTATCAGGTCCTGTCTGAGCGGTAGAGGCCACGGGTCCTCTGAGAGCATCTCTTGAAGTTCCGGGTACCACGCTCGTCTTGGCCAATCCGGAACCACGAGAATTGTGTTTACTCCTCGCTTTCTTATTATTCTCAATACCTTTGGTATGAGAGGCAGAGGAGGGAACACATAAACCGACTGGTACACCCACGGTGTCACTAGAGCGTCCACAGCTATCGCCTGAGGGTCCCTTGACCTGGCGCAATATCTTTTTAACTTTTTGTTGAGGCGGGACGCCATCATGTCCACCTGTGGTTTTTCCCAACGGTTTACCAGCATCTGGAAAACTTCTGGGTGAAGTCCCCACTCTCCCGGGTGGAGGTCGTGTCTGCTGAGGAAGTCTGCTTCCCAGTTGTCCACTCCCGGAATGAACACTGCTGACAGTGCTAGAACATGATTCTCCGCCCATCGGAGAATTCTTGTGGCTTCTGCCATCGCCATCCTGCTTCTTGTGCCTCCCTGTCGATTCACATGGGCGACTGCCGTGATGTCGTCTGACTGGATCAGCACCGGCTGGTGTAGGAGCAGGGATTTTGCTTGACTTAGGGCATTGTAAATGGCCCTTAGTTCCAGAATATTTATGTGAAGGGAAGTCTCCTGACTCGACCATAGTCCTTGGAAGTTTCTTCCCTGTGTGACTGCCCCCCAGCCTCGAAGGCTGGCATCCGTGTTCACCAGGACCCAGTCCTGTATGCCGAACCTGCGGCCCTCTAGAAGATGGGCACTCTGCAGCCACCACAGTAGAGACACCCTGGTTCTTGGAGACAGGGTTATTAAGCGATGCATCTGAAGATGCGATCCGGACCATTGGTCCAACAGGTCCCACTGAAAGATTCTGGCATGGAACCTGCCGAAGGGAATTGCTTCGTAAGAAGCTACCATCTTTCCCAGGACCCGCGTGCAGTGATGCACTGATACCTGTTTTGGTTTCAGGAGGTCTCTGACTAGAGATGACAACTCCCTGGCTTTCTCCTCCGGGAGAAACACTTTTTTCTGGACTGTATCCAGAATCATACCCAGGAACAGTAGCCGTGTCGTCGGAACCAGCTGTGACTTTGGGATATTCAGAATCCAGCCGTGCTGGTGCAGCACTTCCTGAGATAGTGCTACTCCCACCAACAACTGTTCCTTGGACCTCGCCTTTATTAGGAGATCGTCCAAGTACGGGATAATTAAAACTCCCTTTTTTCGAAGGAGTATCATCATTTCCGCCATAACCTTGGTAAATACCCTCGGTGCCGTGGACAGTCCAAACGGCAGCGTCTGGAATTGGTAATGGCAATCCTGTACCACAAATCTGAGGTACTCCTGGTGAGGATGGTAAATGGGAACATGCAAGTAAGCATCCTTGATGTCCAGGGATACCATGTAATCCCCCTCGTCCAGGCTTGCAATAACCGCCCTGAGCGATTCCATCTTGAACTTGAATTTTTTTATGTATGTGTTAAAGGATTTCAAATTTAAAATGGGTCTCACCGAACCGTCCGGTTTCGGCACCACAAATAGTGTGTAATAGTAACCCCGGCCTTGTTGAAGTAGGGGTACCTTGATTATCACCTGCTGGGAATACAGCTTGTGAATTGCCGCTAGCACCGCCTCCCTGTCTGAGAGGGCAATCGGCAAGGCAGATTTTAGGAACCGGTGGGGTGGAGACGCCTCGAATTCCAGTTTGTACCCCTGAGATACTATTTGAAGGATCCAGGGATCCACCTGTGAGCGAGCCCACTGGTCGCTGAAATTCTTGAAGCGGCCCCCCACCGTACCTGGCTCCGCCTGTGGAGCCCCACCGTCATGCGGCGGACTTGGAAGAAGAAGCGGGGGAGGACTTTTGCTCCTGGGAACCTGCTGTTTGTTGCAGCCTTTTTCCCTACCTCTGCCTCTGGACAGAAAAGACCCGCCTTTTCCACACTTGTTTTTCTGGGTCCGAAAGGACTGAACCTGATAAAACGGCGCCCTCTTAGGCTGTGAGGGGACATGGGGTAAAAATGCTGACTTCCCAGACGTTGCTGTGGAAACTAGGTCCGAGAGACCATCTCCAAATAATTCCTCACCCTTATATGGCAAAACTTCCATGTGCCTTTTAGAATCTGCATCTCCTGTCCACTGGCGAGTCCATAAGCCTCTCCTAGCAGAAATGGACAATGCACTTACTTTAGATGCCAGCCGGCAGATTTCCCTCTGTGCATCTCTCATATATAAGACTGAGTCTTTGATATGGTCTATGGTTAGCAGGATCGTGTCTCTGTCTAATGTGTCAATATTTTCTGACAGTTTATCTGACCATGCAGCGGCAGCACTGCACATCCATGCTGACGCAATAGCTGGCCTAAGTATAATGCCTGAGTGTGTGTATACAGACTTCAGGATCGCCTCCTGCTTTCTATCAGCAGGTTCCTTGAGGGCGGCCGTATCCGGAGACGGTAGTGCCACCTTTTCAGACAAACGTGTGAGCGCTTTATCCACCCTAGGAGGTGTTTCCCAACGTGACCTATCCTCTGGCGGGAAAGGGAACGCCATTAGTACCTTCTTAGGAATTACCAATTTTTTATCAGGGAAAGCCCACGCTTCTTCACACACTTCATTTAATTCATCTGATGGGGGAAAAACTACGGGTAGTTTTTTCTCCCCAAACATAATACCCTTTTTAGAGGTACCTGTATTTATATCAGAAATGTGTAACACCTCTTTCATTGCCTCAATCATGCAGTGAATGGCCTTAGTGGGCATCAGGTTAGACTCATCGTCGTCGACACTGGTGTCAGTATCAGTGTCGACATCTGGGTCTGCGGTCTGAGGTAGCGGGCGTTTTAGAGCCCCTGATGACCTGTGAGACGCCTGGACAGGCACGAGCTGAGAAGTCGGCTGTCCCACATTTGGCATGTCGTCAAATTTCTTATGTAAGGAGTCTATACGTGCACTCATTTCTTTCCATAAGCTCAACCACTCAGGTGTCTGCCCCGCAGGGGGTGACATCCCTTCTAAAGGCATCTGCTCCGTCTCCACATCATTATCCTCATCAAACATGTCGACACAGCCGTACCGACACACCGCACACACACAGGGAATGCTCCAACAGAGGACAGGACCCACAAAAGCCCTTTGGGGGAACAGAGTGAGAGTATGCCAGCACACACCAGAGCGCTATATAATGCAGGGACTAACTGAGTTATGTCCCCTATAGCTGCTTTTGCTATATAAATGTATACTGCGCCTAAATTTAGTGCCCCCCCTCTCTTTTTTTACCCTTTTCTGTAGTGTAGACTGCAGGGGAGAGCCAGGGAGCTTCCTTCCAGCGGATCTGTGAAGGAGAAATGGCGCCAGTGTGCTGAGGGAGATAGCTCCGCCCCTTTTCCGCAGACTATTCTCCCGCTTTTTCCTATATTCTGGCAGGGGTATTTTCCACATATATAGCCTCTGGGGCTATATATTGTGGTATTTTTGCCAGCCAAGGTGTTATTATTGCTTCTCAGGGCGCCCTCCCCCAGCGCCCTGCACCCTCAGTGACCGGAGTGTGAAGTGTGTGTGAGGAGCAATGGCGCACAGCTGCAGTGCTGTGCGCTACCTTGGTGAAGACTGATGTCTTCTGCCGCCGATTTTCCGGACCTCTTCTTGCTTCTGGCTCTGTAAGGGGGACGGCGGCGCGGCTCCGGGACCGAACACCAAGGCTGGGCCTGCGGTCGATCCCTCTGGAGCTAATGGTGTCCAGTAGCCTAAGAAGCCCAAGCTGGCTGCAAGCAGGCAGGTTCGCTTCTTCTCCCCTTAGTCCCTCGCTGCAGTGAGCCTGTTGCCAGCAGGTCTCACTGAAAATAAAAAACCTAATTTCTATACTTTCTTTCTAAAGGCTCAGGAGAGCCCCTAGTGTGCATCCAACCTCGGCCGGGCACAAAATCTAACTGAGGCTTGGAGGAGGGTCATAGTGGGAGGAGCCAGTGCACACCAGGTAGTCATAAATCTTTCTAGAGTGCCCAGCCTCCTTCGGAGCCCGCTATTCCCCATGGTCCTTACGGAGTTCCCAGCATCCACTAGGACGGCAGAGAAAAGTATTTTACCACAAAGTGTGCCTCTGACAATTACAGATATAGGCCCTCATTCCGAGTTGTTCGCTCGCTAGCAGTTTTTAGCAGCAGTGCAAACGCTAAGCCGCCGCCCTCTGGGAGTGTATCTTAGCTTAGCAGAAGTGCGAACGAAAGGATCGCAGTGCGGCTACAAAAAAAGATTGTGCAGTTTCTGAGCAGCTTGAGACTTACTCCTACCTGGCGATCACTTCAGACTATTTAGTTCCTGTTTTGACGTCACAAAAACGCCCTACGTTTCGCCAGCCACTCCTGCGTTTTTATTCGGCACGCCTGCGTTTTTTCACACACTCCCCAAAAATGGTCAGTTACCACCCAGAAACACCCTCTTCCTGTCAATCACTCTGCGGCCAGCAGTGTGACTGGAAAGCGTCGCTAGAGCTTGTGTAAAACTGCATCGGCTTTTGTGAAAGTACATCGCGCGTGCGCACTGCGCCCCATACGCATGCGCATTAGTGCCGATTTTTTTGCTTGATCGCTGCGCTGCGAACAACGGCAGCTAGCAATCAACTCGGAATGAAGGCCTTAGTGGCTGATTCAGACCCAGACGAAGCCCCCAATCAGTCCCAAATGACCAATGTTTTGGGGAATACGCATGTGCCGCGGCTGCAGTACTGCATGTCACTGCAACCCCGGTCATAGTTCACTGAACGCCGCAGCTTGATTGACAGTCTGCAGTCATTTGGGAGAGGAGACCGGTCTTTTTCACCAAATGGAGGCATGTCGTCTCCATTTTAAGGGATACCCAGGGCAGTGGCCGCGTCCTCCGCCGTAGATTTACTGGCCTTGAAAGCATAGATGTGGCGGCCATTCTGAGTAACCACAGGGGTACTTAGATGGCAGATGCTGCGTCCAATGGTCGCGATGGTAATCCGATGCTGAATTTTCGGGAACAGGCAACACAAGATGTCTTCTGACGCATTAGCACAGACGGGATCAGTACGTAATCCCGCTGGACGGGATCCCGGCGGTCGAAATACCGACGCCGGAATCCCGACCACACAATCCCGACAGGGGTGGCGAGCGGAACGCAGCCCCTTGTGGGCTCGCTTCGCTCGCCACGCTGCGGGCATGGTGCCTCGCTACGCTCGACACACTATTATATTCTCCCTCTATGGGTGTCGTGGACACCCACGGAGGGAGAATATGTCAGGATTGTGGCGGTCGGGACTCCGACGTCGGTATTTCGACCGCCGGGATCCCGTCCAGCGGGATGTTGACCGCATCCCGCACAGACACACCTGCTGTGCCTGTTGTGTCCACCTCTGAATCAGGCACATATTAGCTTTGAAGGCTAGTGCCATCTCCAGTCCCCAGGGACCCCTAACACAGCATGTTTTTCAGATTGCTTTCGTATCACAAGTGAAATAATTCGCTCCACCTAAGGAAGTTTTAAAATGTGTCAGTCAGTAGCGTACAAACCTGTGCACCAACTAGGAGATCTGGAAAACATGCACTGTTAGGGATCCCTGAGCACTGGAGTTGGGAAAAGACTGGTCTAGGCTTGAATCTATTGCGAAGATGTATCTGCAATCTAAACTATGGCTACATACAGGGAATCCCTACTCTGGGCTCCCGCACAGTTGGACTTTATGCTATTCAGTTTGTGTAAGGCAGCATTTCTGTACTGCGCATGCGTTCATGTATAGATCTGTGCTTCCTCTTATGCCTGCAGGGGCTGAATGGGGGCAGACAGGAACAGGACAATTCCTGTAATTCATGTTAACATTTGGATGCATCCATAAGATAAGTAATTTAGGAGTAACAGAAGGCTGGAATCCAGATACAGTATATTGGATGATGATCCACAGTACTGTTTAGCAGCTACTGGCCCCTGCCACATAGCACCGGCCATCTACTCGCATTACTTAATTGACATTTCCATTACTGCAGGAAAAAATATTTCCATTTCCTTATTAAAGCGATATACAACAGCTATGAAGGTGTTTGCACTTTAGATTTTATATGGAAAATGAGACATATTGGGGATGATTCAGAGGTGCATGCTATTGCAGTAGAGCAGCCACTACTGTCTACCTATGGTAATGTTGCGGCTGATGGGCATCTTATTGAGACATCCACCAGGTGATGTGTGTACAGACACACATTATTGGAGCACCATTGGCCACATCATCAGATATTGCACGTGCCCCATGGCAGATGCAGAATGTCTGACTCACCGTGGCTGCTGGTGTCAGTGTAACTACACCTTTAGATGCAGTTGCTGGTGGCAACGCCACGCCCGCTTCTGGTAGCCACACCCCAGTTGCCTCCATCAAAAAAGCATGGCTCACCAATGTAATTTCAATCTGCACCTCTGTGCGGTAAGCATCACGGTGCATGCACAGGGGGAAACCATTGGCCATTTGTGCCCAATGGGTTCCGTGCATTCAGCTCTGAATCACCACCATTGTGTATAGATAGGGCTATGCAAGGACTGCATTTACCAAAGACACCAGCGCGCCATATCTCTACACTAGGAGTAAGTATGCATGTGTCTATACACAGAACGGGCCTAAACATTGCACTCAGCATACTGTATGCAGGTAAGGATACAGGCGAGGATGCTATTAATGTTTTGAGCTCAAAGTGGGCGTCTCAGCCCTTGCGCACTCAGACGCACCATCAAACGACTTGTACAGCTATTAGCATAGAGTCACAGAATACAGGGAAAAGGCACACACAGAGATGCTGCAGCCTCCTTCTCAGAATCAGACCCTTAATGTATCATTATTGATGGACCTGTGTGTCCTGGACCACTTATGGTGGGTAAGAACTAGGGGGGGTCATTCCGAGTTGTTCGCTCGCTAGCAGATTTTAGCAGCATTGCACACGCTAAGCCGCCGCCCTCTGGGAGTGTATCTTAGCTTATCAGAATAGCGAACGAAAGATTAGCAGAATTGCGAATAGAAATTTCTCAGCAGTTTCTGAGTAGCTCGAGACTTACTCACAAATAGCGATCAGTTCAGTCAGTTTCGTTCCTGGTTTGACGTCACACACACGCCCAGCGTTCGGCCAACCACTCCCCCGTTTCTCCAGACACTCCCACGTTTTTCCCTGACACGCCTGCGTTTTTCCGCACACTCCCAGAAAACGGCCAGTTTCCGCCCAGAAACACCCACTTCCTGTCAATCACACTCCGATCACTTCAACGATGAAAAATCTTTGTTCGGACGTGAGTAAATCTACTAAGTTTTGTGTTAAAATACTAACCGCATGCGCACTGCGAACCATGCGCATTTTTGCCTTAATCACTCCGTTGCGAAAATCTGCAACGAGCGAACAACTCGGAATGACCCCCTAGGTCAACAGATCGGCTGTCCGGCCAATCTGCCGACCTATCTGATGAGCGGTAAGTGCATACACACATTGTTGGCTCGATGTGTTGCGCCTGACATCACAACTGGGTGGGCATTAACATGTGCCCGCCCAGCTGTGATGTCAGTCACCGGCGGCCTATGCAGCAAGTGTATGGGCAGACTTCAGACCGCCTGTACACACAGCACAATGTGCTGATACGTCATCTACAGATATATCGGACATCAGCCGTGCTGCAGGGCCGACACGTTATGTTTCTGAATAACGCCGTTCACATACATAATGGCGGTACACTCCCGCCCACGACATATCGGCCATTGAATTGAACGGTAGATAGATCGCCCAGTGTGTACCCAGCTTTAGACAGATACTGCCAAGCAGAAATCCAGAGCTAAAGGTCTATTAGCCAAAGGCACTCTGCTCTTATCTGCAGCTTCTCTCTGTACACAGGCAGCAAAAGCACAGAGTGACATTAGCTATACTTCCGGCCACTGAAGGGAGCGTGTGCCAATCCAAAACCCCAGCATAGTAGCTAACATAGGAGCACTGACCTGTACTTTGTGCCCAAGGCAGTGGCTCTTGGTGATGCCATGTTAGTATGCAGCGATGGTACTCTGGGCGTGGATCTAACTTTACATCACATGATAACTGTAACACAGAACAGGAGTCAGACACAACAATATTAAAGCACTGCATTCCACTCATTTACTTTTAACTCACCTGCCTCCCCGGCTTTTCTGTGCCCCCCACCAGCCTCCCCTTTCTATCAAGACACACTTCATTGCACACTCTAACTATACTAAGCTGCACCAGGAGAATTGCTATTGCTTTCCTACTTGTACAGTAGCATGAGTGTGGTGCCCCTGACTCAGATCAATGAGAATGTTATGCGATACATCTACACCTATTCTATATACATGTCTAATCAGCCGCCATATTAAGTGACACTGCTATTGCTGCTGCCTTTCTTGTGCCAGCTGGGTCTGTGTTGGTACTGCTTACTTTCATCTCTTTCTACTTTTAATAAACTTTAATAAAACAGTTTGAAAAAATAAAAACTTTTAGGAGTGTGTTTTTTACTCTGTAGCATAAGCTGTACAAAACATGCTTAGGGGTATATTCAATTGAAGTCGAAAGCTGCCGTCTATCGAAGAGACGGCAGTTTTCGACTTTTTTAAGTCGGAAGGGGTTCCCACCTATTCAATCTAACTCCAAATTATTCGACAAGTCGAGTAATTCGACTTGTCGAAAAGCATGTGGATCGGCGGAATAGCTGCCAATCCGCGTGCTTGTGTCGAAAACGGGCCCAAAACCGCCAGATTTTGGCCCCCTTTTCGACCATCTCAATTCGACTTAAAAAAAAAAGACGAATTGAGATGCAGAAGCAGAGACGGGGAGAGCAGCGCTACAGCAGCGGCAGCGTAGCCGGAGAATGTGTCACAGCCACCGCTCACAGCAGCGTCCACCCGGCTCCAGCAAGCGAGGTCTCGCTTGCTGGAGCTGGGTGGACGCTGCTGTGAGCAGCGGCTGTGATACATCCTCCGGCTACGCTGCTGTAGCGCTGCTCTCCCCGTCTGTCCGCGGCTCTCCCCCGTCTCTGCTTCCGCATCTCAATTCAACTTTTTTTTAAGCCGAATTGCGATGGTCGAAAAGGGTGCCACAACCTGGAGATTGCATTGAATAGCCCAGGTCGGATCCATGTCGACAAATGAATGTCGGAATGGATCCGACTTCAATTGAATATACCCCTTAGTTTTCAAAGTAAAGTGATTTTATACACATAATGACAAAATATTAAACAAAAAAATGCTAAACAATAATTGTGACATGGAGATGCATCATTATATTGCACAAAATAGCTGTGACAAGATCCTCAATATGTTGCAAAGCGCCTGATAATTTTACTAACACGTGCAAGCTTCATAGCCTTAGTAATTAATGGTATTTTATGTAAGGTTAAACAATGGAACAGCCATTTTTTGTGTAACGTCACACAATAGTACAGCCATTTTATGCTATTTCACACAGCGATGCAGCCATTTTATGTAACGTTACACAATGGTACAGCCATTTTATGCTACTTCACACAGTAAAGCAGCCATTTCAAGTAATGTTACACAATGGTACAGCCATTTTATGCTATTTCACACAGCGGTGCTGCCGTTTTATGTAACTTTACACAATAATGATAACCATTTTATGTAATGGTACACAATGGTACAGTCACTTTATGTTATTTCACACAGTGATGCAGCCATTTGATGCAACAATTTTTTGTAACTTCATACAAAGGCAGAGCAATTTTATGTAACTTCACAAAGTGATACAATAATTTTATGTAACGTTACATGGAGATGCAACCATTTTATATTATGTTACACAGAGGTGCTACCATTTTATATTAAGTTACACAGTGATGCAGCCATGTTATGCAACGTTACATGGGGATGTAGCCATCTTAAATAATGTTACACAGTGATGCAGCCATTTTATATAACGTTATACAGTAATGCAGACATTTTCTGTAATGTTTCATGGACAAACTGTGATCTTATGTAACGTTAAACTGTAACACAGCCATTATTTGCAACTTGACATGGAGAAGCAACCATTTTAAGTAACTTTGCACAGTGAAACAGCCATTTTATGTGACATCAAACACTGATGCAGATATTTTATGTAACTTGACACACTTATATAGCCGGGTGGTTTTCAGTTTGCCGGCTGTCGGGATCCCGGCGCATAGTACACCGGCGCTGGAATCCCGACAGCCGGCATACCTACACTTTTTCTCCCTCTTGGGGGACCACAACCCCCCCGGAGGGAG
Organism: Pseudophryne corroboree; assembly: GCF_028390025.1. Classification (NCBI taxonomy): domain Eukaryota; kingdom Metazoa; phylum Chordata; class Amphibia; order Anura; family Myobatrachidae; genus Pseudophryne; species Pseudophryne corroboree. The sequence continues at coordinate 143,954,830 of NC_086455.1, read as the reverse complement.
AATAAATAGCGTGGCGCGCGTAACGCGCCACCGTGCCGGCAGCGAGCCCGCAAAGGGCTCATTTGCACTCGCCACGCAGTCGGTAGTATGCCGGCGGTCGGGATTCCGGCGCCGGTATGCTGGTCGCCGGGAGCCCAGCCGCCAGCATACCATACTACACCCATATAGCCATTCTATATGACCATAGAGCGGTGAATGTACACAATAATGCAACTCTTTTCTAAGAGCACACAGCACACTGGAAAATGATATCACATAGTAATTTCAAAAGCATATATGGGACACTTTATTTTAACAAGATTCGGGTTTGTACGTCAAAGTATAGTATAAACCAACAGTACTGTGAACACTGCCTGTGTGTGGCAGCTGCTGTAAATACCCTGGCTTTGATGATTGTAGGTCTGGGATCCAATATTCCCTGCATCTTCCTAAGTGCTGGTACGACAAAAAGATTACAGGTAACTACTGCTGACACAGGGTTGCCTGTAAAGAAGGGAGAGAAAACCTTAATCAGGATTTAGCTGTCAGCATAAAAGGATAAATCACGCTAGAACGCTTTCTGGCATTAAATCATTAATCCATCTTGGATTTTACAAGGCAGATAAATAGATTTTTCCTTTAACCTTGCTACTGTATATAGCACATGGGACATTTCTGCCATAAGGACAGTAGAGTATCTTGCCTGAAGTAGGATCCTCTAAGGGAGTGGCAGTTGGGCAAATTTTTATTTTCTTTAATAGCAATTTTTTAAAAACACTTTTAACAACAATACATTTTCAATTAACAGTGTTTTCCGTAAGGTGATGGCAATACAATTGCTTATCTGGCACCTCGTGGACACCAACATTGCACAGAGGTGTGCAGGAAAATACGCAATGTTGGCTTAGTGTAATATGCTGTGACGGGTGCAGCTACGTTTCTGATAATTGAATACCACCCCCAATGCCAGTAGCTTGCAGTATGTTTAAGTACGGAACATTCATGTGTTAGCCAGGGCTACGCCTCAATGTCTGCCTGGTGCATGAGTCCACAGTGAAGGACTTCTGCTGAGATCTGTGATTCTCCAATCACAAATATCAAACCAATAACTCGAAATGATCACAGCAGCCAACCTCTATGAGAGGAGTGCCGCTACTCTCCCAACAAACAACCAAACTGAAATAGGTGGCGCGCTAGGGAAAAGAGTCTTGGTTTTCAAACAAATATAATTTATTCAATGAAAAATTGCACATATCAATTGAGTTGAAGCTAATCATAAAATAAAATGTCTCTAACAATAATACTTAAATGTCCTATATGTCTATATATATGTTATCTGCAAGTTATATCCCAAAAACACCACCAAAGGTGGGTAATAGCCGATAATGACATTGAATAATATAGGCGTGGGACATACAGGCAATTAAGTGGCCACTGTTGGCTAATATCTATGAGTACTTGTTCTATCTAGTACTTACTAAATATCGATTTTAGGTCTTCAGTCATTTTACTGCTGGTACTGCAAATTGGCCATTTAATAAAGTGAAAACGGATGGCAAAACAACCAAAAACCCGATTTCAGACCAGTTTAGAATATCGGACTATCGATATTTTTACATGGAGAAGTTTAGGAGCTGCAGATTAACTAATGGCCAGTCAAGCATGCCCAAACAATAGACCCCCCCCCCCCAATCCATAAGCAGCACTGGAGCCCGCAGCCTGTGCTAATATCGGAAAATAGAGGAGAAAAACATTGTAGGAATTCTGTATTTTTAAAAAATCTACACCAGGCTGAACTAGCTGGGGAGGTAAGGCTATAGCAGGAAGACACACAGCGTGATGGCACGGGGGCAATCTGGTCAGCCCAGGGCTGGAATCACGACTGACATCGCCGTAGTGGAGAGTAAATACCAATTGTTTTATACAAAAATACATTGCCGTTTCTGTCACTATTGAAATAGAACGATTAGTAAATTTACCCCTTTGTGAGACCTTATACACAGTATGTGTGGCTGTGGGTATAGGCCACACACATTATGATATCTGCAACATCGAAGATGATTAAGAGCCTGATATTGGCCACACAGGTCAAGGCAATTGGATGGCCGCTCAAGGCTTACCTCTGAATGCAATAGCAGTCCCCAGTGGCGCATTTGCAATCTACGCGTGCGGTCAAATTGGACTCTCATATGGTTGCATGGTCTAAGTGACATTATTATACACTATGTGGCTGGCATTGGTCTGCAAAGTACCTTAAATATACTTAATACTGTAAACTATGCACTGTACTTCAATAGGGATAAAATCTGGAAAATGGAGTTGCTTTTTTACATAGGAACTGACACAGTATTGTGTCCTATATGAGCAATCCATCTCCGCAGTTATCTATACTGCATTGCTGGAATGCTTCCTGACTGCTCAACTCTTTCACATAAGAGGATTTCAGTCAATCAGAAGATTCTGACTGTATGATAGAGGACTTAGGGGTACATTTACTAAGCAGTGATAAGAGCGGAGAAGTGAGCCAGTGGAGAAGTTGCCCCATCAACCAATCAGCAGCTCTGTATCATTTTATAGTATGCAAATTATAGATGTTACTTCAGTGCTGATTGGTTGCCATGGGCAACTTCTCCACTGGCTCACTTCTCCGCTCTTATCACTGCTTAGTAAATGTCCCCCTTAAGCTGCCAGAGACTAGGCAATTAGAGTGGCCGGGGCCGGCCGGCCTGAACAAAAAAACCTATAAAATAGATGGATAAAATGTAATAGACTATGGGGGGTATTCAATTGTAGTCGGAACTGCCATCTTGTCGGACAGACAGCAGTTTCCGACTTTTTTAGGTCGGAAACTGTTCCGACCTATTCAATCCCCGTGCCGTTTTTCTGACAAGTGGGCAATTTCGACTCCATGGTTTTTGTCGGAAGCGTGGCCAAATCCGACAGGTTTTAGCCCCTTTTCCAACAATGTCATTCCGACTTAAAAAAAAAGTTGGATTGGCATTGTCGGGAACGGCCGCCGCTCATTGAATACTGAGATGTCGGATCCTTTCTGTCGGAAAGGATCTGACATCAATTGAATATTCCCCTATGGGGGATATTTACTAAGCCTTGTAGAGAGATAAAGTGGAGAGAGATAAAGTAACAACCAATCAGCTCCTAACTGCCACATTACAGGGGGATGCAGTCCGTTTACTGGATGTTGAGATCCCGGCAGTCAGGAGACCGATGCTGGAATCCAGACACCCATCGATAAAACGATAGCCGGAATCCCGACACCGGCCCAGATTTCCCACTTGGTTGGTGGATCCACACCTCCAACTGAGTGAGAATAGAACCGCGCCTGATGCATGGCGAGCGCAGTGAACCCGGGAAGGGACATGCTGACGCGATTCCAGCTGACGGGATGCCGCTGTCAGTATAGTGACAGCCGGCATCCTGTCTGCCGGGATATCGTATGTATCCCATTACAGGCTGTGTTTGAAAAATGAGTTAGGAGCTGGTTAGTTGTTACTTTATCTCTCTCTATCTTCTCTCTCATCAAGGCTTAGTAAATAGACCCCTACAATTGCATCTTAGCTCCTGTCTGTGCATGAAATCTTTACATTTAAAAAAACAAACTAAGAAATGATGTTAAAGCATAAACGCTGAGTTTGTATATATTGTGGCACTGTGAATCGCTTCTTCACAGATCCGTACCCCCCTCCTGGAAACTGACACAGTAGGTAAGTTAGAGCCTTCTGTCTGGAAATGGGCACATAACTTCTGCAATCCAGAAAGTAAAAGCATGGGTGGTCATTCCGAGTTGTTCGCTCGGTAAATTTCTTCGCATCGCAGCGATTTTCCGCTTAGTGCGCATGCGCAATGTCCGCACTGCGACTGCGCCAAGTAAATTTGCTAAGAAGTTAGGTATTTTACTCACGGCATTACGAGGTATTTTCTTCGTTCTGGTGATCGGAGTGTGATTGACAGGAAGTGGGTGTTTCTGGGCGGAAACTGGCCGTTTTATGGGTGTGTGCGGAAAAACGCTACCGTTTCTGGGAAAAACGCGGGAGTGGCTGGGGAAACGGGGGAGTGTCTGGGCGAACGCTGGGTGTGTTTGTGACGTCAAACCAGGAACGACAAGCATTGAACTGATCGCAGATGCCGAGTAAGTCTCGAGCTACTCAGAAACTGCTAAGAGGTGTGTAATCGCAATTTTGAGAATCTTTCGTTCGCAATTTTACTATGCTAAGATTCACTCCCAGTAGGCGGCGTCTTAGCGTGTGCAAAGCTGCTAAAAGCAGCTTGCGAGCGAACAACTCGGAATGACCCCCATGGATGGGAAGGTGTATACTAAACTGCCTTCACACTGAAATCATTTCACTGCACAATGGCCCTCATTCCGAGTTGTTCGCTCGCTAGCTGCTTTTAGCAGCATTGCACACGCTAGGCCGCCGCCCTCTGGGAGTGTATCTTAGTTTAGCAGAATAGCGAACGAAAGATTAGCAGAACTGCTACTACATAATTCTTTGCAGTTTCTGAGTAGCTCCGGACCTACTCACAGATTGCGATCAGTTCTGTCAGTTTCGTTCCTGGTTTGACGTCACAAACACGCCCTGCGTTCGGCCAGCCACTCTCCCGTTTCTCCAGCCACTCCCGCGTTTTTCCTTGGCACGCCTGCGTTTTTCCGCACACTCCCTGAAAACGCTCAGTTTCCGCCCAGAGACACCCACTTCCTGTCAATCACACTACGAACACTTCAACGTGGAAAAAACGTTGTTCGCTCGTGAGTAAATCTACTAAGTTCTTAGTAAAATTACTAAGCGCATGCGCTCTGCGTACCATGCACATTTTCCACCTATTCGCTGCTTTGCGAAAATCGGCAACGAGCGAACAACTTGGAATGAGGGCCACTGTCATTTATTCTGCTTACCTGGGAGTGCAAATATGATTTTTCTTACACCATCAATATCCATCGTAGCAAAGGTGGTCGGCAGACTGCAAGACAGAGGCGAGGGAGTTACTGGTAAGCAAATGCTTGGGAAATACAAAGCAACATGTGTTCTTCTACTCTGGATTTCCCCGAAATGCCCCTGTCTCACAAATAGATCTCAGATCAGCCCACTTATTTCCCTATAAAAGTATCCAATACCATGATGTACATTATATATATAACTAGGTGGTTTGGTTACTGGACCTTTCTTTGACTTCACCTAAACTATTGCTGGGGCTAATGTCCTCACCCATTCCACCTTTATTCATTTCTAAAGTGTACACAGCAGAATGGTCTATATGTCGTCATTTCCCTGCTGTAAACATATGAATTACAAAGGAAACTTAACCAGAAGGCCTTACCCTGGCTTCATAAACACTCGGCCAAAGTGGATTTGTGCATGGAGATCAATATCCAGCACCTGCTTAAGGTAATCCTATTGGACAAGAGGAAAATATAAATAACTGCAGATGAAAACATACATCTACCCCACACCAAGAAAGAAAAGAAAACGCACTACCAGAATCAGAAGGAGGTTCCGGGGTAAGACAAGTGGTGAAGGACAGTCATGGGTGTCAGCATCTGAGGAAGTGTTTTTGACTGCTTCCACAACTTGTTCTTCTCTCATATCTCCACCATCCCTGTCACTCATCTATCCAACCATAATACCACACCACCGTTATCTGCACAACCATACCACACCACCGTTATCTGCACAATCATACCACACCAACGTTATCTGCACAATCATACCACACCACCGTTATCTGCACAACCATACCACACCACCGGTATCTGCACAACCATACCACACCACCGGTATCTGCACAATCATACCACACCACCTGTATCTGCACAATCATACCACACCACCGTTATCTGCACAATCATACCACACCACCGTTATCTACACAATCATACCACACCACCGTTATTCTGCACAATCATAC